>NC_139033.1:3399593-3634593 GCF_964662115.1 Mustela nivalis | reverse complement strand
CCTTGTTTTCAGACCCATTTTTTCCCCAGGAGGTCTCCTTCAACCGTCCATACATCCATCCCCCTAATAACCCACCCATCTACCCTCCGGTTCACTCATTCCCCCCCATCCTGTTTACGCGACCTCCACCCACGCACCCTTCATTCACTCCTGCATTCACCACGGGCATACGTCCTGCCAGGTCTAGTTTCGGGGCTGAGAATCGGACGGCTCCTGCCCTCACAGTGTGTACAGCTCTCTCACAGTGGATAAGACATAACCACAGATAACATTTCTAGGTAGGATGGGGGGAGGATCTTTAAAGGAGGCATAAAGGTGAGGGCCTTCTCTCTCTGGCTCGTACAGCTTCCGGCAGGAGTCTGTTCGCATCTCCACCTCTGTCCCTAGGACCCGTCATGAGTGCCCTTACCTTGCTGTCCTGGAGTCTGAGTGTAGGTCTGGGGCTCCGCACCTGCTTCGGTCCACTATCCCCACTCTTAGGGCTGACAGAACCCCCAGCCCTGCCTGCACCCCTGCACCCCCATACTGAGCAGGCTCTGTCCTTGTCCTCCTCCTAGGGAGGACCCGTGGCGCGTGGCCAAGATGGTCAAGTCCTACCTGCAGCAGCACAACATCCCACAGAGGGAGGTGGTCGACACCACCGGCCTCAACCAGTCGCACCTGTCCCAACACCTGAACAAGGGCACCCCCATGAAGACGCAGAAGCGAGCCGCCTTGTACACCTGGTACGTCCGCAAGCAGCGAGAGGTGGCCCAGCGTAAGTAATGAGCACAGCCCCGTCCTCCCTGGCAGGACCCGGGACTCTTTGCCGCTTGGGGGTGGGGGCCGGGAGCTTCTCCCCTGTGTTACCGGGACTGGGCAGCTGAGAAGAAGTCAGCAGGATTCACTGGGCACATATGACTTGTTCTGCACAAGGCGCTCTGGGAGAGGGGGTAGGCTGGTCCCGGGAATCTGAGGATGGATGAATTGAGTCCCTGTCTTCTAGGAGCTCTGTGTAGAATAGATCGTTACGATGCAACGAGACATATTTTACAATACGATAAAAACAACAGTAACAGCAAGGGTTTATGGAGTGATCACCATACGCCAGGCCCAGGGAGCATAGTACTACATAAAGATTTTCAAGATATTAAGCTGACAGAGGACCAGAGAGTAATCTGTTCTTCCACAGGGAGGCGAGGGCATCAGGAAGGACCACACCAGAAGGAGAACTTTCAGACTAAGTCTTGAAGTCTGAGTGAGATGTTGGCCCACGGAGACACAGGGAAAGGTGTTTTGGGCAGAAGGAGTGGCCCGAGTAAAGGCTTAGAGACAAGGTGTATGCTGGGGAAGATCAGCCACACTGTTGTTCAGGGAATGCTGCGTTTCCTTACTCAGATATCACACTCCACAAAATCCCAAGTGCACTCGTACTTTTGAGCCTATGTGTAAAAAACTTTTTAAAAAAGATTTTACTTATTTGTCAGAGAGAGAGAGAGAGCGCGAGCGAGCGAGCAAGCGCACAAGCAAGGGGAGAGGCAGGCAGAGGAAGAGGGTGCAGCAGGCTCCCCAAGGAGCAGAGAGCCAGATGTGGGACTTGATCCCAAGACTCTGGGATCATGACCTGAGCTGAAGGCAAATGCTTAACCAACTGAGCCACCCAGGTGTCCCTAAAAAAATTTTTTTTTAAATTTCTTTTATTAATTACCCACGTTTTTAAAAAAGGGTACTACATATTAGTTTTAAAAAATAGGGGAAAATAAAGAGTTTACAATAAAAATTAGGTGTCCTCCTAATGGACATTCCTGGTCTCATGCATCCTTCCAGAGATATTTTATGCATATACTACACAATATGTAATGTATAATAATATATAATACACACATACATACATATATTTCTTTTTTTCCCCCTGTGCTCTTTGAAGAGCTGCTGGCTATTATTATTTGGAGGCACTGTTGTTTGTTTAACTGGCTCCCTACCAAAGACTTTTAGACTTTTAGGGTTTTTCCAACATGCTGCTATAACCAACTGCTTCAAAGAAGACGTGCTTACACAAGACTCTGTCTGTGGAAGTAATTCCTAGGAGTGGGATTCTGGGTGAGGGAGTATGTACTTGAAAATCTTTGATAGATATTCCCATAGCTCCTTATGAAGACATGGTGACAATTTGCATGTATGGTAATTAAAAAAATCAACTATTTGCTCCCATGCTTCCTAAACATTTATTAAAATGTTAAAAGTCCTCAAATTCACATATTAATTTGCTCACTCATTTAATATTCACTTATTTATTTACTTATTTATCTATTTTTTACAAGGTGAAAAGTTTTTTCAAGCTGGAAAGTTTATTAAAGTGAAAAGTACACTCTCAAGATAGGAGAGCAGGTGAGCTCAGGAGAGAGAGAGAGCAGGGCGCCTGAGTGGCTCAGTGGGTTAAAGCCTCTGCCTCAGCTCAGGTCATGATCCCAGGGTTCTGGGATTGAGCCCCGCATCAGGCTCTCTGCTCAGTAGGGAGCCTGCTTCCTCCTCTCTCTCTGCCTGCCTCTCTGCCTACTTGTGATCTCTGTCTGTCAAAAAAACAAATAAAATCTTAAAAAAAAAAAAAGAGAGAGAGAGAAAGAGAGCAAGCTATACTTCATTTAATATTTATTTATTTATTTTAAATTTTTAAATTTTTTTTTAAAAAAGATTTTATTTATTTATTTGACAGACAGAGATCACAAGTAGGCAGAGAGGCAGGCAGAGAGAGAGGAGGAAGCAGAGCAGGGAGGAAGCTCCCTGCTGAGCAGAGAGCCCGATTCGGGGCTTGATCCCAGGACTCTGGGATCATGACCTGAGCCGAAAGCAGAGGCTTTAACCCACTGAACCACCCAAGTGCCCCTTATTTATCCTTTTTAAAAGATTTTATTTTTAAGTCCTCTCCATACCCAACATGGGGCTCGAACTCACAATCCTGAGATCAAGAGTCACACATTCCACTGACCTAGTCAGCCAGGCGTCCCACCTCAGTTTATATCTATTGAGTATCTACTATTTACCATTTTTGTTAAACAAAAAAACCCACAACTTTTTAAAGCTGTGATGATCATTTATATAACTTATTTTTTAAAACGATGATATTGGTAGGGGTACCTGGGTGGTTCAGGTGGTTAAGCATCTGACTCTTGACTTTGGCTCAGGTCACGATCTAGAGGTCACGAGATTGAGCCCCTTGTCAGGCTCCGCACTGGGCGTGGGACCTACTTAACATCCTTTTTTTCTCCCTCTGCCCAACCCTCCCCAAACTATGATATTGGTTTTATCAAGGGGCTGATTAAAACATTTAAGTTAGTTGGGGTGTCAGGGTGGATCAGTCAGTTAAGTGTCTGACTCATGTTTTCAGCTCAGATCCTGATCTCAGGGTCCTGGGATCAAGCCCCAGTGAGAAGTCTGCTTGGGATTTCCCCGTGTCCCTCCCCCTGCTTGCACACGCTCTCTCCCTCTCTCTCTAAAATAAATAAATGAATAAAATCTTAAACTGAAAATACCAAAAAGTTAGGTTAATTAGGTTAAGTAACATTAGGTTACTTTACATTAGGTTATTGAACATTTACTGAGCAACCACTATGGTAAAATTTTAATATATCCTTACAAAAATGATCACTGATTCCTTATTCATGCAGAAATAGCAACACATACTGATGCCCTAGGACCCAGTGTTCCTGACACCTGTACCCAACAGGGGCATCCTTTGGGTCTCAGGTGGCTGGAATTGTATATGACGTACTTTGAAGGCACTATCACTAAGTGTTTTTAGAAAACAAGCATGGCTTTAATTTACCCTTCTTAGCAGGTAAAACTTTAACATAACAAACTATTTTTTTAAAAAATATTTTATTTATTTATTTGATAGAGACACAGTGAGAGAGGGAGCACAGGCAGGGGGAGTGGGAGAGGGAGAAGCAGGCTTCCCACCTAGCAGGGAGCCTGATGCAGGGCTCGAACCCAGGACCCCGGGATCATGACCTGAGCTGAAGGCAGACAGATGCTTAACGACTGAGCCACCTAGGCCCCCACACATAACAAACTATTAATTTAGGACAAGTGTAGACCTTCTGGGCAGGCAGTACAGAGGAATCTAGTTTACCCCAGACCCAGTTTTCCCTATTATTAACATGAGTAGGGGACATTTGGGACGATTAACAAACCAGCACTGTCACACTATCGTTAAAGTCCATACTTACTTTATTGTTCAGAGTGCCTCAGCTGTCCCCTAATGTCTTTCTCATCCAGGGTCCCATCCACTTGGATGGTGAAGGCACAGCGTCTGCCCTCCCTGACTCACTCTCCCTGCCTCCCCTCCCCCAAAGATGGCTTTGCATTTATCCATTCTAGTCTCTTGGTTCCTTGCTCAGGGAGAATCTAAGCATTTCCATTAAGTTGGAACCAGCTGATGAGGGCTGGCTGGGTCTCCCCTTTCCTGGCTAACACTTGCATGTTAAGTGTGATTTCCAGATCTGAGGAGTTTAAAATAGCTCTGAATCTACTGTGCAAGGGTTGATTAGTGATGTCTGCCTGGGGCACGGGTTGAGACAGGTGGCACGCGTGCTGTTTGTTATCACTGGATTGGATTTTTACGTTCTAGATGTAAGCTCCCTTGGTTCAAGATCTTAGGAATGAGAAAGAATCAGAAGTGTGGTTGGAGGAATTGAGGTGGCCAGGTGGGAGTGGCCAGCACCCTGCTTATGGCTGTGTGTGTGCCTACAGAGTTCACCCACGCAGGGCAAGGTGGGCTGATTGAAGAGCCCATAGGTGACGAGCTGCCAACCAAGAAGGGGCGGAGGAACCGTTTCAAGTGGGGTCCGGCCTCCCAGCAGATCCTGTTCCAGGCCTACGAGAGGCAAAAGAACCCCAGCAAGGAGGAGAGAGAGGCATTGGTGGAGGAGTGCAACAGGTAGGATGTCTGGTGGGTCGGCAGGGCTGGCTCGGTTTGGGCTGGGGCAGGGCGGGGAGAGATTGGGGGAGGGTGGCTCTGAGTTCTGAGGCTCCCCAGTCCTTGAGCGCTCTTGCTGTTGGCCCAGGAGCACTCAGATCCCGCTCAGTGTCTGGAACCTAGCTCCATTCCTAGCACCCACTCCCCACCCATCCTAGCAGTCCTTGAGGGGCTGCTATTTCATTCACCCTCATTATGACCCTATGGCTATTTTGCTCACTTATGAATGGAGATACTAAGAGAGGTTAAGACCCTTGCTCAGGGTCACATAGCAGCCCTGGGATTAGAACCCAGATCTGCCAGCTCTCAATACTAAGGGAGAAGCCTACATCTTGGGACTCTCTCCCCTACCTCCAGCCTCAGGAGAGGAGGGTTCCTCTGAGCCTAGCCTGGAGGCTCACGAGTGGCCATTTCTGCAGGGCGGAGTGCATCCAGAGGGGGGTGTCCCCGTCGCAGGCCCAGGGACTGGGCTCCAACCTCGTCACGGAGGTGCGCGTCTACAACTGGTTTGCCAATCGGCGCAAGGAAGAAGCTTTCCGTCACAAGCTGGCCATGGACACATACAGTGGGCCGCCCCCAGGGCCAGGCCCGGGCCCCACACTGCCTGCCCACAGTTCCCCGGGCTTGCCCCCACCTGCCCTCTCCCCCAGTAAGGTCCACGGTGAGTGCTTTGTGTGCGGGGGCATGAAATAGTGGGTAGAGGGGACAGATGGCAGGCTGGTGAGCTAGGGAGCACCACACCAGCGGCAATAGCCACCCAAACCCCTTCGCACTTCAACTTGGTTCCTTATCACCCCCCTCTACTCGTTACCCTCCATCCTCTATCTGGTCCCCTCCTACCCACCCCAGTGACCAGACCATGCCATTCGATCTGGCTGAACTTGACTCGGATCACTTTCATTCAGGTCATTCATTTAAGATCAACTCAACTCAATTCCTTTCAGTTCAGTTCAATTCGATTCAATTCCGTTCTGTTTAACTCCCTATAATCCAACTGAGTTCCCTTCTATTCCACTCCGTCCAGCTAAATATAATCCAGGGAAATTAAGTTAATTTTGTACAGCTCAGTTCAGTTCAATCCAATTTGATTTGATCTGGTTCGGTTCAACTCCAACATACTCAATCTACTTCAATTCATTTTGGGTTCAGTTCAACCAGATTCCAGTTCATTGAACTAATTCCAGTTCCTTCTATTAAACTCCATTCACCACAGTTTCAGTTCATCAATTTCCGTTCATTTTGACCCAAATGTCTTTCATTGCACACCTCCTGCCTATCACGCATAGCTCCGGCCCACAGGGGCCATAGAGCTAGTGAGATGCAGGTCTTGCCTTCGGGGAGTTGGAAGCAGCCAGCCCAGGACCTGGCAGGGGGAGGTTCAAGTGAGGTTTGTTGGCCGCACACATAAAGATGGGGGGAGTCAGTAATTAGGGCAGTTTGGAGCAATGAAGGCCACGGAGGTGGGGTGCTGATGCTGGCTGCGGCTCCAGTTCCAGGTGTGCGCTATGGACAGCCAGCAACCAGTGAGGGGGCGGAAGTGCCCTCAAGCAGCGGTGGTCCCTTGGTGACAGTGTCTGCTTCCCTGCACCAAGTGTCCCCCACGGGCCTGGAGCCCAGCCACAGCCTGCTGAGCACCGATGCCAAACTGGTGAGTGTCCCCACACCCCACGGGGAGGAAGACCCGTCCAGACCCATCTTCCACCTTCCCCTGGCTGGGAGATTCTGCAGTGGTCCCCAGGGAGACAGTGTGGGGCCTCACTCAGGCTCAGCTTGGTTTCCCCTCTAAGGTCTCAGCTACTGGGGGTCCCCTGCCCCCTGTCAGCACCCTGACAGCCCTGCACAGCTTGGAGCAGACCTCCCCAGGCCTCAACCAACAGCCCCAGAATCTCATCATGGCGTCACTTCCTGGGGTCATGGCCATTGGGCCTGGTGAGCCTGCCTCCCTGGCCCCCACATTCACCAACACGGGTGCCTCCACCCTGGTTATTGGTAAGTTGGTGGGCATGGGGGGGCACCCGGGTGGGAGGGCTCACAGGGACCCCACAGGATCCAGAAGCTGGAGGAGCCACTGGGACTCATTCATTCATTCATAGACTTACTGAGTACATGTGCTGGGCCAGGCACAGTGCCACCTGAGTGACACATAAGGGAGCCAAACAGACCAAAATCGCAATGACTCCGGGTGGGGAGGCAGACAGCACACTCAGTACAACATTATATAGTGTCTCGGAAAGCAAAATGTCTTTGGGAAAACTGGGCACAGAAAAGGAGATCAAAATCTTGTAGGTTTTGGGGTGTTTTTTGTTTGGTTAGTTTTCTTAAGCCCAGAAAGACTTTCTTTGCAAGAACCATAATACAGAGGCTGAATATATTTGACAGATAGGGAGCTACCGGGAGAGGGGGACAGAGTTAAGCTGCAGGGCCTATGCACTGCTGTGGAACCCCAGGTCTCCGGGGAACCTAACTGGTCACACCCCCTGCCCATAAGATGAATTAGAGGCTCAGAGGCAGGGAGTAGCTTGCTAAGACCATGTAATTTAGCGCCAGGTCCTAGTGAAGCTGTCTCCTGGTCGCCTTTCCCCTTCCTCCCCCCGCCCCACTGGCTCTGGAGGGAGGGGCAGTGTCCGGGGGTCAGTGCTGGGCCAGTGGAGGCAGTGAAGGCCATGGAGGCAGTAGGAGGCCAGGCTAACTCCTGTTCCTCCCGCTGCAGGCCTGGCCTCCACTCAGGCACAGAGTGTACCAGTCATCAACAGCATGGGCAGCAGTCTCACCACCCTGCAGCCCGTCCAGTTCTCCCAGCCGCTGCACCCTTCCTACCAGCAGCCACTCATGCCCCCCATGCAGAGCCACGTGGCCCAGAGCCCCTTCATGGCCACTATGGCCCAGCTGCAGAGCCCCCACGGTAAGCACCCCGAGACCCATACTGGGGGAAGTGGTGGGAGAGGCCAGGTGTCTACGAGCAGATGAGGCGACAGGGCAGCTTAGCAGCTTGTGTGTGTGTGTATGTTGTGGGGCACATGCTTTGGTGTGTGTTTTGGTAACGAGGCGGTCTGCCGGGGTTCAGATGCGTGTCTGGGGGCCTGAATATGTGTCAGGGTGTGAATGAGCATTGGTCGTGTGTGCACACGAGTTTCTGTGAGTGGGTATGCATGTGGGTGTCTATTGGTGTTTGTGGATGCACACCCATGTGTAGGAGAAAGGTCTGAGTCCTCTCTCTGAAACGCGCAGGGCCACATGTATCTCAGAACTCAGTACTTCTCTGACTTTAGAAAGGAGACACAGAGTGTCCACCATACATACCACCACACTCCCGGGAGGCCTTGGGGCAATGTCCTGTCTTCTAAGCCCTGTGACTTCTGCAGAAGGGAGAAAGCCACCAACGGGTTAACAAAGACTTAACAGAACCTCCCATTGGGTTCCAGTCAGAGTTTGCCACCAGATGAGCTCAACTGATGGCTTTACAAAAACCTGTTGGTTTTCAGAACTTTCTGGAATTTGGAACTAGGGATAAGGGCCTGTGGGCCTGTGTCTCTGTGTGGGTTTGGTTGAGGGCACATACTCGTGTGTGTATGGTTTCATCTGAGTCAATGTGAGAATATGTAGTTCAAGTGCTTTTCTGCTGGTGTCTGTGTGCCTAGTCATGGGGCCAGGCTGTAGGCGGAACTCTGGGTTACATTTTGGAGAGGTGTCCTGGAGGTGGAGTGATGCTGCCCCCCGCTCTGCTGACCCCCTAAGGGGGCTGCCAGCCTTCCCCACCACGGCCTGTACTTAGTACAGCTGCACTGTGCCTCCTACTGCCCTTCACACTTGTCGTCCCTGGGTGGTGGGTGTGGGTTGAGGGTTCTGAGCCTCCCCAGCCTTCCACCAAGCCAGTCTCTGCAGGGTCTTGTAGTTGGGGAAAGGATCTAGCCCCTCAGTTTTGGAAATCTTTCCTGAGTCCTTAACCACTGCTCCATTGGGCCATTTACCAGGCCCCGTGCCCCACTTCCCCCAGAGCTCCCAGCTTTGAGGCCCCCTTCAGAGGGGTCTAGTGTGGCCCAGGGTGCCACGTATTTATCCTCCTCTCTCTTCTCCCTCCTGGCCAGCACTCTACAGCCACAAGCCTGAGGTGGCCCAGTACACCCACACAGGCCTGCTTCCGCAGACCATGCTCATCACCGACACCACCAACCTAAGCGCCCTGGCCAGCCTCACGCCCACCAAGCAGGTAAGGCTCAGGCCCTCCTGGCCCCTTGCTCAGGCCCCTCCCAGAGGGCACCTCTGCGGGGCTCAGGAGGCTGCTGTGTTCCCCCAGGTCTTCGCCTCGGACACCGAGGCCTCCAGTGAGTCCGGGCTGCATACGCCAGCGTCTCAGACCACCACCATCCACATCCCCAGCCAGGACCCCGCTGGCATCCAGCACCTGCAGCCAGCCCACCGGCTCAGTGCCAGCCCCACCGGTGAGCAGCCTTTCCCTGCTCCCTCAGCTGGGGAGGAAGGTGTATGCAGCAAAGGGGAGGGCACCCTGTGCTCCCCTGAAGTGAGCCAAGAGGGGTATGAAACCACAGGAAAATGGGCGTATCTTACGTGACTATCACACTGACTCAGTTGAGGAAAGAGATTAAGTAATCGCAAGAGACAGTAGAGGGTACTAAGGAGCAGAACGCTGGGCGTGCCGTGGACCAGAAGCAGCTCATGGGCGTGCTGGTTGGGCTCAGGGGTTGGCACTGTTTGAGTATGTTGCCCACTTTTTAAAAATTAGCTTTCACAAAGAAATCGTGGTTTCTGGCTTTTCTTGGAAAATTGGGAGACTCGTGTTCCCACGTAGCAACGATAAGAGTGTGGGCTCTCCAGGTCATCACATCCCCCTTGACCCATTCACTTCCATCTCCGATGCCCGACATCTGCAATAATGAACAGTGGGCACTTGGGAGTCAGGCTGCTGGGCTCTGGGGCCATGGGTCATCACTTGCTAAGTGTGTGACTGTGGGCGGCTGCTCCTCCTCTGGGGGCCTCAGGTTCCCCCATCCAGTCCTTGTGGCTGCACTGACAGGTACTCAGGGCTCCATGGGTCAGGCTCCATGCTTTATCCACCGGACACGAGTCGTCATCCCCATTTTACAAATGAGAAGCACCGCTCAGGAGGTGAAGGACTTGGCCTTGCCTCTGACACTGCCTAGGTGGCAGGGCCAGGATTTGCATCCGGGTCCAAAATCAAAGCCCATTCTCTTAGCCACCGGATTTAGTCAGGGTTCTGGTGAGACACAACCAAGAGGAATACAGCTGGGCCCTGAATGACCCGGGGTTTGAACAGCACGGGTCCACTTATATACCAGTTTTTTTCAGTATAGCACAGGATGGTAAATGTCCAATGTTCTTGATAACTTTTTCTTTTCTCTAGTTTACTTTAAGAATACAGTATATAATATCTAGAGGGTACAAGATATGTGCTGATGGTTGTTCAGGTTATTGGTACAGCTCTGGGTCAACAGTAGGCTGTCAGTAATTCAGTTTTTGGGGAGTCAAAGGTCAGTTGCATATCTATGACTGTGCAGGTGGTCAGTGGCCCTAGCTCCCTCCACACTATTTGAGGGTCAAAGACATATGTACACATATATTTAAGTAACTGGTTCACATGCCTGTGGGACTGGCAGTTGGGAAGCTGTAGGGCAGGCCAGCAGGCTGGCAAGAGAGACAGGAGTCCGTGCTGCAGTCTTGAGGCAGGATTCCTTTTTCTCTAGGAAACCTCAGCTTTGGCTCCTAAAGCTTTCAACTGATTACATGAGACCCACTCATGTCATCAAGAGAAATCTCCGTCACTTCCACGCAATGGATTATAGGTGTTAGCCACAGTTACAGAACATCACCACTGCAACACTTCAATGTTTGGCTCGGTGACTGTATCGTAGCCTAGCAACTAACCACACCATCTCACCAGGGCTTCTCAAATGTTTCCACTAAAATGTCCTGAGGTGGCCACTCCCTGGGGGGCCCCAGAGACTGGCTGGGGGTTGATGAGACCCAAGCACAGAGGTTTAGTTTTGGGGTCTGGTTATCTGCAGCAGTTCAGAAGGTGGTGAGGCCCCATGTCCTCTGTGCCAAGTGCCCCTTGGGATGGGGAATGGGTGGGTGAGGTGGGTTCAGGAAGGGCTTGGCCAGCAGCCAGCTGTCTCACTTGCCCCTGCAGTGTCCTCCAGCAGCCTGGTGCTGTACCAGAGCTCCGACTCCAACAATGGCCACAGCCACCTGCTGCCATCCAACCACAGTGTCATCGAGACCTTCATTTCCACGCAGATGGCTTCGTCCTCCCAGTAACCATGGCGACCGCCTCCCAAGGGGCTGGGCCCTGCCTGGAGCCTGCAAGGCCTGCTTGGGGGGTGATAGGGACATCTGTGCCTGTGAAACTTTCACTGCCACAGGACAGCAGTGTGCCCTGGAAAACTGTGCCTTGGTCCCTACTTTGCTCTGTCAGCGTCAGAAGGGGTTCCAGGGTTCCCTGACCCCAGGAGGGCTAATTCCGTCCACAAGAGGGGACTGTGGAGAGCTGGGAAGCAGAGCAAGACACAGGAGGGACTGTTCCTGATGCTCAGGGTCAAATCTGTCACTTGGGCAGCCTTTGGACTCTGGTGCCCCCGGCCTGTACCTGTGGAGAGCCCTGGAACTCCAAAGGGAACCACACTTCTCAGAACATGAGGCTGTGCAGCTGTGACTCACTGAGCTCCGAGAAGCTTAGGGTCAATGTGGCCCCACTCTGTCTTCTGTGTCCCGATCAGTCCCCTCACCCTGCTCCCCTTCCAGCTGTAGGCTCACATGCCCATTTGTACCAACCCAGTCCCCCAATCACATGAGCTTTCCCCAAGTGGCTACTCTGATGTCCACCGCCGGGAGAGCTCAAGCTAGCAGTGAAAGCATGCACAGCTCTCCAGCTTCTCTTTTCCTGGACCATCCCTCTCCCTGGCCTCCAAGATAGCCAGTTTTCTTGGCTGTTCTTTCCCTTGGGTATTACACCTTCTAATGCCAGCCTGGCATCTTGCCTCTATGGGAAAGTCCCCCTCCGGGTTGGGAAGTCATCCCTACCCCATGGGAGCCTTGCGATTGCGCCTGGTGCTGTCAGGATTCTGGTCTGTGGGGCCCTGCAGCACCTCCCTGGTTTGGGGGAGAAGCCGCTAAGCTCGGAGGGCACCAACGCCTGAGCACGTGGCAGAGCTGAGGTGCCCAGAGGGAGGAGGGGAAGGTCTAGGCAGTTCACAGCCACACCCAGGAGCCTGAGGTCCCGAGTGCCACCAGGAGAGGCAAGGCAGCTGTGTAAACCCAGGGCCCCATGACCCCCTCCCCCTGGGGCTGCCACCCCTCACCTGGCCTTGCAGATAGCTCCCACCCTGGGACTGAGGACAGGGCCAGGGAAGAACCAGTGCCCCCTGCAGCTTGCAGCTAGCTAAGGGCGAACCTGTACATTTATTTAACTTTTAGTAAAGGAAAGGAGGAACGGAGTAGAGGAAATGAGTACCGGAAACTTCTTGCTTGTCCACACATTGCCCACATGGGGTTGGGCGGGCAGAGGGAGGTGGAGGTGGGCCAGGGGCCTGAGGGGAGATGGGTCAGCGCACACACTCTCATGTCCCACCTCTGTCTCGCTCTGCGGAAGCTTAAAGGCAAGGCCAGAATTTCACCTTAACCCTGGGCTGCTCCTCTTCCCTGTGGAACACTCCTGGTGTGTGAAATCCCACTTGCGAGTGCTGTGATACTTCCTGAAGTCTTGAGGCTAGGGTGCGGGGACACATCTTGGGGTATAGGCAGGAGGATTCTACCTGAGTGATGTTTATTGAAACTGTCTCATCAAGATTCAGCATCGATACACAGGCAGAACCCCAACTATTTTGTTAAGTTTGGGGGTCTCTTGACAATTTATTTTCAATCATCTGGTTGGCTCAGACACATGATCATGCATGGTACATTCACAAACGTGGAGGAAAAAAATTCTGGAAACCTAGTGGGGGAGAAAATCCCTCAGACAATGTTGTATAAAGTCTGTGTGGCCTGGAGGCAGAAAAAACTCCTTCTGGGCCGAGCCGCCCTTCCCTCAGTTTCTTATGGTTTTCTGCCACACCAGGTTGAGAAGGTGGAAGGAAAGGAAAAGCTCTCCCTTCACTCACTCTCCTCAGACAGTACAGGGAAGACAAGCTTTACCACCTGGTCAACAATCTTGAATAGGTGGATGGCTCCTTTTTCCTGAAGCCATGGAATGTTCTGGTACTACAGGTCTGCCCCAGCCCCCAGGGCGAGCACCAATGGGCAGGCCTTAATTGGGCTTCTCACTCTACAGCTGTCTTTGTCCCGACCCTTGGGCAAGCCCCAATCATGGTCCAGGTATGGACTTCCTATCCAAGTTCTTGGACTTGGAAAGGGAGATGGGGCTTGGAAATGACTTGTCCCCAAAGGGCACCTTGTCCTCCAGACTGGCTGAGCCTTGGGCCCATATGCCAAGGTCAGTTTGCAGGCGTGGCCACTGTACTCTTTGTTGATGGGAATGGGGAAGCCTCACTGGTCTTCTTGGCTTTTTTCTTCCTTCTCTTCTTTTTGGTCCCAAGTGATGGCTGGTCTCCATTGAGCTTGGGTGACTGCTTTTCCTGCTTCCTAACTGCAGTTCCGCTTATGACGGTGGCAGCAGCGTCCAAGTTGGCACTGGCCTCCTTCTTGGCTTTCTTTTTAAACTTCTTTTTCTTTTTCTTTGCCTCTCCGTCCACTCTTATAGGGCCATGGATAGCAGATTCCTGGAGGATGTCGGAGGCTGACACAGCTGCCTCCCGGCACCGCTGCCATTCCTCCTCGCTGTCCTCACTGCTACAAGGGAAGAGCACAGAGTGGGCACAGGGCCCGGAGCTGCCCCTTACAGCCCTCCGTTTCAGCCACAGGGAAGAGGTCACAGTGGGAGGTGGCTAGAGAGCTCCGGCCTCAGAGTGAGGCTTACCTAGGTTCCAGCCCTGGCTTTTCTGCTTCCCAGCTGTGTAACCTCAATAAGTGACTTCACCTCTCCGACCCTCAGTGTCTTCATCTACAAAATGAGGATCTTACCAGAGCCCAGGCCTCACAGGGATGCCCCAGGAGTGAGGTGTCTGGCAGTTGATGATGCCCAAGAAGCAGTAAAACTCCAAAGCCAATGCCCAACAGAACCTCTTCCCCCTCGCCCTGGGAGGGGGGAACCATTTCTCTAGCTACCTGACAGGTTCCTTCTTGGCCTGGATCTGATCAGATTCTGCTTGGCTATTCTAGAGGACTGGCAAACACAGACAATGGACAGAAAGAGGGGAACACGAGGAGAGGGTATGAGACCTCACCTGGAGCCGGAATGTAATCGCTTTCGGCCAGGCTGGGGAGCAGCTTTCTTCTCGGAGCCTCCCGGGATGGATGTGAAGAAGAGGCGGAAGCCTAAAATCCAAAGGGGTGGGGTGAGCACTGCCAGCGGCCCTCCTCCTAGGGGCCAACGCTGCCCCGCCCAGCCCTCAGGGAGCTCCAAGTCCAGAGGCAGAGACCCAGGAATCAGTGTTGGTTGGTGACAAAAAGGTGTCTTGTGTGTGGAGAGGCACGCATGATGCCTGCCAGAGTCAGGGGACGCCAGCTGCCCCAACAGGTCAGCAAGCCCTAAGGGGAACTGGAAACCTGCAGGTGAACCTTCTGCGTCAGGAAGCTTCCGCAGTGGCAAGTGGGCTGGGCACAGGACAGACAGACTCGGCCAGGGACAGCTGGGGAGTGCGGTTGGTAAGAGGCCCCCGCTTGGGCTTTGACACCTTCATCTCTCAGAACCTCAGCTTCCCCTATGGCTTCCCCTGTAAGCAGGGAAAGCATCAACGAGCCTATTTCAGAGAGGGCTGTGTGGATCAGAGAGTGTATGGAAACAGTTTGCCAGCTGGGACACACATCGGGGGTGTGTAAGGAAACAACACCAGGTGCTAACAGTATGACTACTCACCGTCGTCCTCTGCGGGGACTTGCTGCACCTTAGGCTTTGCTGGCTCCTCCACTACTTCTGAGATGGTAATCGAACTATGGAAGGAGGAAATGGTTGATTTAGGATGAGGTCTGGAGTAATAGGGAAAAAATTAAAAAAAAAAAAAACTAAAACAATTTTTTTTTTTAAGTAGAAGGGACAGGGGAATATGATGTTAAATGCTACAGCAGCAAGCATGCGGGCCTGATTAAGGGCAGTAACACCTATAGACGTAACATGATGAACGCTCCCCTTTCGGGGCAAATGGCAGCCCTTCCTTTGTTTGAATCCCACTCTATTCCAGAAAGTGCTGAAGAAGTTTTAAAGATACCCACAGTATAACAAAATTCAATTTCAAATAGAACAAAGCTAAAACAGGCCAGGAGGGACAGACAATGCTGGAGAGAGGGGGCATGGTTTGTTTTGAGCTTCCTGGAAGCAAGCATGAAAAGGGAAATAAGACCAATCTGGAGAATGGTTCAGAGGTCAGCCTCTAGAACAGGGCAGCCCTGTTTTTTCTTTTCTTAATTTTTAATTTTTTAAAAAAATTTGAGTTAATCATGGGTTGACATACAGCTGTTGAAATAAAACAGAGATCCCATATACCCTTCCCTTTCCTCCCTATGGTAACATGTGCATAACTAGAATACAGGTTCCAACCAGGAAACGGATACTGATACAACCCACTGACTCTATTTACACTTCAGAGACCTGGCTTTGAATCCTGGCTTCGTTGCTTTCCTGTGGTGTCCCCTCCGGCAACTGACTTCATCTCTCTGAGCCTCTGTTACTTACCTGCCACATGGAGAATAGTAACCCTACATCTTAGAGTTGTCATGGGATGAAATAATAGTGGATATCAAGCACTTAGCATAGAGCTTGGCCACAAGTAGGTGCTCAGTAAATAGTAGCTCTGATGATGATGAAGATGGTCCCTGACATCAAGATGAGCAGGAAGAAGTACTGAGATCAGGAAGCATCGATCTGGTGAGTGCTGATGAGGTCACCGTGCACGGCAGAGAACAACGCTCGCACAATGTCTTGGCGGCGAACACAGGAACGTACTGGGTACATTCTCCTGACTGTTTCTTCCCTATATGCCAAAGGCATCCCTTGGAGCACCATGCAGGAAAGCAGGGAGCAGGCACAGAGCCGCTGCTGCCCAGGTGCCTAACTCTGACCCAAGCATCTGACACAGTGGTTCAATGTCAGTCTGCAGGGGACATGAGAATGCTACTAGGACATAGTAGGTCAAGGCCAGGGATGCTGCTCACTGCTCTACGAGGCACAGGGTGGCTCCCCACAGGCAAGAAAGATCCAGTCCAGGAGTCTAAAATGTCAGGAGTGACAAGGCTGAGGAACCTCGATCTAACACAAGGAACCAATTAGAGTATCATTTAAGTCTCTTTTCAGAGAGACGCAGAAACACCACAGGGAGCATGTTGACTGTGGTTGACCTGTATCCTGCGTGATTTCCACCTGGGGAAACATCCGATGTGAATCACCATAATGCCAGCCAGGCCTTGTTCACCCCAAAGCCAAAGGGTCATGAAGAAAAACTGCTCCCGTGTGTTGAAATGCCACTGGACCTCCCCACGCGTGTTCACCACATTCTCGAGTTGGGGGACTGGTACTGACGCTGCGGTGGCTCAGGATGCAAAGGTCTGGCCCAACATTCTGTCAGTCTCAGAAGAGCAGCTGGTTTATACTTTGGGAGGACACATTTGTCTTTTTGATAAATTGAAGGACGATGGCCTGAACATCTTCATCTCCCTTTGAAAAATCTGGTGGGGCTCTGCCAATCAGGAACGGATGTAGACCAGCTTATCCGGAAATGTGTTCCATGCTACACTTATCAGTCTTCCCTGAAACAAAGTCACTGTGGCCAGATGAGTTTGGGGAAACTGCCAGGCCAAGCAAAACCACACAAGTCTCTTGACTGCAGGATTCTCAAAGCCTTGAATATCCCATTATGAATCTTAAGTCTCCAAGGGCATAAGGAGGTACACAGATTGCAGTGTTTCCCAACTTCTTTGCTGTTGGACCCCTTCTTTTGAGAGCCATGCTTTGGACCTGGCACTGACTTGAGGAACACTGACTGGGATCTGTATAGATCATATTCTCAAATGCAAGACAGAGAACCAGCACGGCACAGGGCATAAAGAAAGTACCCCCAAAATAGTAGTTTTGGCTGTCTCTACCCTCTTGTGGTGAGAAAGAGCTCTCGCTTCTTGCGTTCCTCTGACTTTCATGGTAGCCGGATAATGCAGTGCTTAAGAGTATGGCCTTTATGGCCAAACACACTTGGGTTTGAGTCCCAGCCTGGGCCTTACAGTCTGTGCCTTCAAGCAAATGCTCCTTCTCCCAGAAGGAGAATAAGGACAATGATAGGACCTGGTTACGAATGTCACAAGGGGACATATGCCACATGCTTGCCCAGCTCCTGTTTGCACACCCTGAGGTCCTAGCCGATGTGAGCCATCCCTGTTTGTATTAAAGGATGCAGAAGAGAAGGGCCATCTTTGGTTACCTGTCCAGCAGGGCTCCCAGTTTCTTGGCTACGTGGGCTCGGAATTCGGGGGTGGTCTGAAGTTCATTGCCATCTTGTTCGTGGTCGTCCACTCTATGCCTACAACACACATGAAAGGACCTCATTTCCCACCAGCTCAGCAGCTGCTCCCTGTCCACGAGGGCAGGGATTCCATGTGTCTTGTTCACCCTGACATCCCAGGGTCTAACCTGGTACATGGCAGGGGACCACTACTTGTTAAAAGGGTGGATTAAATTTGAATACAGTGTGCACAGTACCTGAGGCTCGGCTGGGTGGCTGGCCCCTGATTATTTCCAGCACCTATAGAAATAAGGAAAATTGAGGCATTTATAGAGGAAATGACAATAATACCCATTGGGCATGACTTACATGTATAACACACTGAATGCTCCCAACAACCTTGTTTTTTTTTTTTTTTTTAAAGATTTTATTTATTTATTTGACAGAGAGAGATCACAAGTAGGCAGAGAGAGAGGAGGAAGCAGGCTCCCTGCTGAGCAGAGAGCCCGATGTGGGACTCGATCCCACAACCCTGAGATCATGACCTGAGCCAAAGGCAGCGGCTTAACCCACTGAGCTACCCAGGCGCCCCCCCAACAACCTTGTTAAAGGAGTTATTATCCATTTGGCAGAAGAGGAAGCAGAGGCAAGGAGATGTAAACTAACTTGGCCAGAGTCAGGCAGCTAGTAAGCAACAGAGTTGGGACAGGATTCAGGTCATCTGACTCCAGAGCCCCCTCTGAACCACCATGCTGAGCAATAAAGTCTAAGTGTGTTTGATTCCAGTGTTTGCTGCACACCTACTGTGGGCCTGGCTGTGTGCTAAGTGCTGTGGAGGAGAGAGAAGGTAGCTCGGTTACATAGGCTGCGTTTTTCAAGCCAAGATGCTGGGGATGCCTGGTGGTCATTCGCTCAACCAGATCCTGAAGCTCTAATATCACCCAGGTGGTGATGCAGCTGATGAACAATTTAGACACAGATCCCAGCCCTCATGTAACTTCCGTTCTAGTTGGTGGATATGGATGACAAAAACCACACAATTAAAATATGAAATTAGATAATGATAAATCTAGGGGAAAAAACAAAGCAGGGGAAGGATATGGGGGAGGGACAAGTTGGGGGATCATTTTGTAAAGGTGGTCAGGGAGGACTTCATGATAGGTGACACACGAACAGAGTTTTCAGAGACGTGAGGGAGTGAGTCAAGTGCATAACTGGGGAAGAGTCTTCCAGGTAGAGGGAAGAGCACCTGCAAAGGCCCTGAGGCAATACTTCAGAACCAGCCAAGAAGCTGGTGTGGCTGCAGCCCAGTGAGTTGGTGGAGCAGCAGAAATGGGGACCTTGTGGGGGTCAGAGCAGGAAGGGCCTGGTGGGCCAGTGTGAGGACCTGGGCTTTGAGGGAGGTAAGGAGCCCCTGGAGGATTCTGCACAGAGGAAGGACATAAACGGATTTGGAATTTTCCAGCATGTCTCTGGCTGTGGTGTGGACACAGGCCGTGGTGGGGTGAGGGCAGGAGGGGGCCGCGGCAATCAGGGAGAAGGGTTAGGGCTCTGAATGCATGTATTTTGAAGAAGTCAGCAGGATTTTGCTGACAGACTAGATGGTGTGAGAGATGAATGAAAGATGGTTCTCAGGTCTCTGACTTGAATAATGGAACAAAATGTGCTTGTGTCTTTAGGAAGCCAATTGGACAAAATGATCACTTGGTAATTCTGGGCCCCAAGCAAGGCCTCATGGTCTTGAATCAATCCAGGGCATGCAGTTCACGTGTGTTCTGTGTCAAACAAGTTCTGGAGAACAGCCCAGAATGCAGAGTGCCTGATGCTCCTGCAGTTGGGGAACCTGCAAGCCTGGGATGGACCCAGTCCTGCCTTCTGAGCACACACTCACAAGGAGGAGGAGTATTTCATCCTGCATGACTACAGAGCAAGGGCAGTGATGGCTAATGTCCTGGAACAGCAACAGTATGAGGCCCCAGAAGACAGGGTTCAGTTCTGGTTCTTCCACTGTGACTCCGGACATGTTACTTTATTTCCCTGAGCCTTCGTTTTTGTCATCTATAAAATGGGGAGAAGACCACCAATTTCCCAGAGTTAGTGTGAGGACATAGTAAAGTTTTACACTGTTTCAGAAACTATTTTTTTTATAAAGATTTTGTTTATTTATTTGACAGACAGATCACAAGTAGGCTGAGAGGCAGGCAGAGAGAGAGAGGAGGAAGCAGGCTCCCCGCTGAGCAGAGAGCCAGATGTGGGGCTTGATCCCAGGACCCTGGAATCGTGACCTGAGCCCAAAGCAGAGGTTTTAACCCACTTAGACACCCAGGCACCCCTTGGACACTTTGTTTGCATGTCTATCTCCTCCCTGGATTTGTAAGCCGCTGGAGCACATGGTCCGCCTCTTGTTATCTTTACATCTCCAGCTCTGGGTGTAGTGCCTTGGTGTGAAAAAAGGTTGCATAAAGTAATCAAAATGTATGCTGCCCCAAATGTGGTATGTGTGATCATTACTGGGTTAAAGAGCTCATTACTGGATTAAAAAGCTGTATCAGGGGTCACATTAATAACAGTCACTTTGGGGTGCCTGGGTGGCTCAGTCAGTTAAGTATCTGACTCTATTTCTGCTCATCACAATCTCAGTGTTGTGGAATTGAGCCTGGTGTCAGGCTCTGGGCTGGGCATAGAGCCCATTTAAGATTCTCTCTCTCCCTTTATCTCCCCACCAACTTGTGCGCACACACTCTCTCTTTCTCTTTCAAAAAAAAAAAAAAAATCTTAATACTACAGTGACCTACATTTCCACATGGTCATGGACCAAAGGGTGGGAGTTTTGCCCACAAGAGGCACTTGTCTGTGGCAGGGAGTGACAAGAACAGCAGTTAATAGCACAGGCTTAGAGTCATAAAGACTCTGCCACCTACGAGCTGGATGACCTTTCTGAGCATTCACTTTCTCATCTGTAAAATGGGGCTAATAATTGCTAGAATGGATTACTGGAAGAATTAAACTAGACAATGAACATGAAGTGTTTAGAACAGGGCACACGGGGCACCTGGGTGGCTCAGTGGGTTAAGTGTTCAACTCTTGATTTTGGCTCAGGTCATGATCTCAGTGTTGTGAGATGTTGGCTTAGCGCGGAGGCTTGCTTGAGTTTCTCTCTTCCTCTGCTCCTTTCCCTCCCCCGTCCCCACACAAGTGCCCTCCTTCCCGCTCTCTCTCAAATAAATAAATAAATAAAATCTTTAAAAATAAAAATGAAAAAAGAACAGGGCACACAGTAAACTCTCAACTCATGGTGGCTACTATTAGAATGGCCCCAGAATGTATGTTAAGTGTTCAGTATTCTTCCTGGCACACAGAAGGCGCTCAATAAGTAACAGGGCTTATTATCAGCAGCTACATCTACTTTGGTTAGCAGAAGGTTTACAATTTCACAAAAACAGTGAGTCATAAAGCAGATATCTTAGATGCCTCTTTTCCCATGTACACCTCTTCACTAGCTGGTCAAAGCTGTTCATGTTTGAGACTCCCAACAATCCTAGGACTTAGGCATTTCTTTTTTTTTTTTTTTTAAGATTTTGTTTATTTATTTGATAGACAGAGATCACAAGTAGGCAGAGAGGCAGGCAGAGAGAGAGGAGGAGGAAGCAGGCTCCCTGCTGAGCAGAGAGCCCGATGTGGGGCTCGATCCCAAGAGCTTGAGATCATGACCTAAGCCGAAGGCAGAGGCTTAACCCTCTGAGCCACCCAGGCGCCCCGACTTAGGCATTTCACACATGAGGAAACTGTGGCTCTCAGAAATTATTTTACTTGTCTGGGGTCAGCTTCACAGCTTCACAAAGAAATCCATTCTGTCAAGGCAGAAACAACTGGACTGGAAGTCTGGTTGGATGTCAGTCCCTCACTCATCAGAGAAGTGCCTCTCTGGCAAGTTCATTCATGTAAGAACTATTTTCCTGAATGCTGTGCTAAGCCCTGGGGATACCATGGTGAGGGACAGGCCAGATCCCAGCCTTTGTTAAGTTCACGTCACATAACATCTCACTAAACTATTTGTGGAGCAAGTTGGGCCAGGGTTAACTCACCCACAAATGCTAGGGATGCAGGGATGGAAGGAAAAAGAGTTAAGTGGCAAGAGTAGGGGAAAAGGAAGCACCATTTATGAAGGGAATCACACAAGGTATGATGGTGACACTGTGAAGACATATAACCAGCTTTTCTGAAGAGGTGGTTAACTCAGCTATATCACAGGGTAAGCAAGAGTTAAGTAGGAGAGAGAAAGCAGTCCATGTAGAGAAAGCAATCACAAAACTACTACCACTGATTGGGTCTTTAATATGTGCCAAGCATTGTAGAGGTATCATCTCCTTGGGGAGGGGAGGGACCACCATTACCCTTACAAGTGCCTTACAAGTGCCTTGCCCATAGTCTCACTGCTAGTGAATGATGGAGTTGGCAAGGCAGACCTGTATGCAGAGCTGAAGAGAAAAGTGCTGAGTTATGGTGTCCAGAGATGAGAGGATATAATATGGTTTGGAGTCTACCTATGGGAAATGCAATGTGGCAGGACAGGAGGAAGAGAGAGGCAGGCAGGGAATGGACTGAAGACTACCAAAGGGCTTGTAAGTCCTTTTAAACAAATGTGGGGGTTCTTAACCTTGCTTTGCGATGGCCTGCTTTGGCAGTCTGGTAAAGCCTTGATCCTCCTCAGAATAATGTTTGAAATGCATAAAACACAACACATATGATTACAAAGAAAACCAATGATATAGAAATCCAGTTACCATTATTAGTTAAAAAAATTAGTTAAAAAAATTAGTTAAAAAAAAAATTACGGAGTAAGGGACAGGTGAGGCTAGGTAGGGAGAGACAGGTAGAGGGGCTATGTGACCAGGCTCATGCAGGGGACTATGCAACCAGGCTCACAGAAATCCCAGAAGTGGAGAAATGTTATAGATAAGATATTAACCAGAGAGCAGGGAACAAAACAAACCCACCTTGTTTGTAAATATAGACAAGATATTTTCAAAATATTTACAAATCCATCTTTTCCCTTAAATGTTCTACACAAAATATTTACCAATAAAAGCCCTCAGTGGCAACCCATTCCAGATCCCTTTCACTCTAGAAAGATTTCCCCCCTGTTCTCACCTTCCCTTAATAATTCTTCACTTCAGGACGCCTGGGTGGCTCAGGTCGTGATCCCAGCGTCCTGGGATCGAGTCCCACATCGGGCTCCTTGCTCCGCAGGGAGCCTGCTTCTCCCTCTGACTCTGCCTGCCACTCTCTCTGCCTGTCCTTGCGCGCGCTCTCTCTCTCTCTGACAAATAAATAAAATCTTAAAAAAAAAAATAAATAATTCTTCACTTCATTTCACCCTTTGTCTGCCAGATCCATTTTTTGACTTTGTGAGAAAAGAACCCGGCAACATTACTACATGTGCTTCTTTATTAATGCACTGTCTTTATTAAGGCATTAAGTAAGATCTACAGATGGGTCTAAAAATGACTGCAATTTTAAAGCAGGGACGAGTGTAAATTATCTTTTCCTAATATTTTCTTGTGAATACAATGGTGTTTTGATACATATGCAGACTGCAATGGGATATGAAAATCTGTGATTTTGTCAGGACAAAGTAACAGGTGTTGCCCAAACGACTGTAGTTGTTTTGCTCACGTGCATGACAGAAAGGGATGCTAAATTTCAAATGCAGGTTAATGAAAGTAAAGGTAAAATATTTTTCCGATTCCAACGTCACGGATCTTCTAGATTCTACCCATGACTAGGAATCCCTAAGTTGAAGGGCTTTGGATTTATTCTCAGGGTCGTAGTCACGGTCAGACACGTGTAGGACTAAGCTCGCTGGCAGCGCCAAGGTCTGAGAATGAGCTGGACGCGGGGTTAAGGCTGGAGACCGGTTTACAGAAAGGGGACTGTTGCAGTCATCTTGGAAGAGGTGGCGGGCTACCAGAGTGCAGCAGTGACGATGGACCAAAGGAAACAGAGTCAAGAGACATCCAGGTGCTTCAGTTTCCCTGACTGGGATAATGAAACAACCCTCCCTCGTGCTGCCCACTCTTTGAATAGGGGTTCCACCCAGTCCCTGAAGCTTTCTCAGGAAGAGAGTGGAGTCCGGATAACACCCTCCTAACCATCTATCCTCTGAGACCCCGGGATAAGATCCCACGCCTTTCCGCCAGACTCCCAGAGCACAGTGTCCTACCGGCTCTTGACTTCTCCGGCCCTCTCTGGTGCTGCTCCAAGCCCCAGGCTGGCATCGCCGCCTCCCGGCACCGTGCCAGCTCCTCCGCATCGCTGCCGCTGCCGCTGCTGTTGCTGCTCTCCAAATCGCTCAGGTTGGCACGGGGCGCCGCCATCTTGAACTACCGCAAAGGATTGTGGGGAGGGCTTCTACTGGCGAACCTTCTCTGCACCTGCAGGAGGGCGGGGGAACGCAAGGTTTTGTGGGGATTGTAGTTCTTCGACGCCGGCCCCCTGGGACACGAACTACCCTAAGAGTTTTCTCAAACGTGAGAGCTAGAAGGGCTTAAGAGGTGAACTTGCGGGGCACCTGGGTGGCTCAGTGGGTTAAGCCGCTGCCTTTGGCTCAGGTCATGATCTCAGGGTCCTGGGATCGAGTCCCGCATCGGGCTCTCTGCTCGGCAGGGAGCCTGCTTCCCTCTCTCTCTCTCTCTCTGCCTACCTCTCCATCTACTTGTGATTTCTCTCTGTCAAATAAATAAATAAAATCTTTAAAAAAAAAAAAAGAGGTGAACTTGTCCATCCTTTTCTTGATGAGGCAAATGAGATCCACAGAGGAGAAGGAATTGCCTAAGGTCCTACAGGGAGTTAATTACAAAACCAGCATTGGTTCTTAGGCTTTGATCCAATGTAATTTCAATATTATCCATTTATTCCAGTAATTCCCAAATTCTTCTAGGCATCAGAAACACCATAGGGAACTTATTAAAACTCAGATTGTTGTGTCCAACAAAAATTAACCAAAGGAGGGCGCCTGGGTGGCTCATTCAGTTAAGCATCTGCCTTTGGCTCAGGTCATGATCCCAGGGTTCTAGAATCCTGCTTCTCCCTCTGCTCTTACCCCTGCTTGTGCTCTCTCTCTCTCTCTCTAATAAATAAATAAAATCTTAATATATATATATATATATATATAAAGAAACAAAAAAGGAATCAGGGCAAAGGCGAGGGGGGAAATGAAACATTTTATTGGGTTATTGGAGTAACCTGATCACATGAAGTCCTCTGATGATAGAGATACTGTTCTTTTCCAAAAGCCTTTGGACTATTACAGACCATTTGTGTGTGTGCATCAGGAGTTGAGAGAATTGTTTTACACTTCATCATACTCACTGTCCCAGATGTTAGCATGTGTGGAAAGAGATGAAGAACACCCAAAAAGAGATTAAACAAAGGTTATTTATTTCTAGCTTTCTATTATAAGGGAGCCAGCCACTGTTCCCTGCAAATTGGCAGAGACTCCAAGACAGAGAAAGCTTTATAGTGGAAAAAAGAGGAGGTTTCTCTTCACTTCTTGATTGAAGCTGTTGGCATGGGGAAGCAGTAGGTGGCTAACTAGAAGCAGGCTGTCCTCTGTGATTGGTTAGGGAACTTATTTGCCTTTTTCTGGTTGGCTCTATGTTGGAAGTGCAGTGGAATTAGGCAGTTAGTGACCAAGTCCTGATGACTGGGGTAGATTGCTGCGAAGGTGGTGGTTTGGCTTCCTGGGCTGGGGACTGCAGAGGTTGTGTGGGTCAGAATCCTATCGTCATATGTGGTCTGGCCATTGTCCATTGTATACGAAATGTCTCACATCCCTCCTCATTCCCCCACTTGCAGGGCTAAGCTAACTATTTACAAAGCTGGTGAAGACATGGCATCTCCCCAGGTGAGAGCTGGAGGAAGTGGCTGATATGCTGAGTCCCAGATTAGTGGGGCAGAAATGGAAAGCTTTCAGCTTTCTTCTTGGAGAGGATAAGGGTGTCACCGTCCTGGATCCCATAGCTGCACAAAGATGACCAATCCTGCAGAACTTGACCTTGGAACTGCAGCTGCTGCTTTTTTCTGGGCAGCCCCTGCTGGTCTTCAATCTGGTGCTTCAGGCCTAGGATGAAGCTTTTGGGATCAATGCCATAGGCATGGCTCCCCCCATCAGGATTCTTCACAAATACTTGGATCTCGTGGGAGGTGGCCTCCACCAGACAGAGACGAATGTTGGAGAAGATGCCGTAATAGGCCAAGGAGCACTGGTTACTGAGAAGCTGTCGCTTGCCACCAGGCTCCTGGAAGGACAGACGCTTCAGGGCCAAGGTCCCCTGGCTCTCCCAGATCTTCTCTTGGATCTTCCTTATGGGCTCATAAGGGTTCACCGTAAGAATCAAATCTGAGTAACCCCACTGTCCCACTGTCACTTGGATGTCTCGTGTCCTCTGGAAGGGAGAGAAGAGGGAGAGGGGGTCAGTTCCACGCTCCTCTGCCTGACATGCAGAAGTTCTCCTTACCTGTTTCTAAGTTTCCAACAGCAGCAGTAGTAGCAACACACTTGGGCTGTGCCAACCACCTCCTAGGCCCTGTGCTGGGTGCCTGCACTCTTCTGAATGCGTTTTATTTTCACAGTGATAAGGGAAATCTGTGTTCTAACGTGGCCAACCAATCCAGCAGGAGATCCCAGTCCCAATCCCAGGGCCATTCCGGGTTTTTCCCCTCTCCCACTGGCAGTGGCTGCAAGAGTGGCACAGTACAGAAGTAAAAGTGTATAAAGTGCCCCCTTTGTGCTCCGGGCTCAGACCTTGAGAGATTACTCTCCTCTGAGCCCTCTGGCATTAAATAAACCTTGGATCCTCCAAGGTCTCTGAGTGCCACTGGGTTATTTGGCTAGGATCCAGTCCGGGTCTTGTACAACAGCAGCCTCATGAAGTTGGTTCCTATCATCCCCTTGTACAGATGAGGAAACTGTGGTTGAGTAGGGTTAAGTGACTTAGTGACCATCACAGAGGTAGTGAGGAACATAGCAGGTATTTTAACCAAGGTCAGACTCCAAAGTCTGTTCTTCACCACCACTGGAAGTCATGCTCAAGGTTCTGAGAGTCCCCAGTGGCTGGAGAACAGCACCTGGCAGGCGCTGGGTGGGGCTGGACTGCTAGCTGATCTTTTTAAGAAGGAATATAGGCCCAGAATCCCCACGTCCTCTGATTTTCAAGATTAAACATCTTTGCAAAATGATTTTTATACTCCAGAAAAATCCAGAGGCATATAGATTCAGTCTGTCTGTGGGCCTCACTTGGCTGGTGACCCCCACAAAGACCTGGGCATAAATCCTGGCTCTGCTCCTAGCAGTGTGATGTTGGTTAATTCACTTAACCTCTCTGAGTCTCAGTTTCTTCATCTGTAAAATGGGGATAACAGTGTTCAAGATAGTGATAATAATGTTTGACCTCTCTATTTTACAGATTTGTCCCGGGACAAGTGCTTGGCAAGTTATTAAGTACAAGAGGAATAGAATCAAAGTGATTATTATGATCTTTGCCTGTACAGCAGGTTTGCCATTGCATAATAATATTACTTGGCATTTTTTGTTCATTGAGTAACTTCCCTCTCAGTTCTTTTCTTTCCAGCAGTTTTGTGCAAGGTTGTTTTCATGGGCTTGCTTCCCACCCAAATCCAGTGAGTTCTTTGAGAGTAGGAGCCATGTTTGATTTCTACCCCACTGTTGTCCCCACCAGCCCCAAGTGCTGGCACAAAACAGCTGCTGAATTCACTCGCGTGGCCTCAATTCCTGCCCACAGTGATCGGGAGCATGACAGCTTTCTCTTCCGGTTATGGCAAAGAGAAAGAAAAAGAGAACATGAAATTAAAGGAAGCAATCTGAGGCTCAGCAGGTTGAAAAATGTTCCCAACTAAACAGAGCTGCCGGGTGCCAAAAGCCTTGTTGGTGCCATCGACACAGAAAGTAAGTAAATAGGTAAATTCTCCGCAGTTACCTCCTTCTGAGCTTCAAGCCCCTGACAGCCCCACAGAAGAGCCATTACCTTCACATTCCAGCTGGGGACTGGGTTCTCCTTGTTGTCATAGCAACAGTTCTGTTTCAGGCACTGGGAGGCCCTCTCCGCGACTATGTCCCATCTGTATCCTTCTGCCACATTGTGGGTGGGATCGGCTGGATCCAAGATGATGGGCCTGCAGCACAGGGAGAGGGTTCCCAGGCTTTTTCTGGTCTGCAGGCCAGAAAGAAGCCTGTTCAAGGCATCATCTAATCAAAACCACTGAGCATGTGCTGGGTGTGGAGCCTGGGGGGGCCATTGGTCCCAAAGGGTCCGGGAACATCACTGGAGAGGAACAGATCAGGGTTGATTATATTTCCAAGAAGTCCTTTTTAGGGTGTGGAGTGTTGAGATCCCCAAAGGTATGCTGTAGCAAGAACAGAGGCCGGCTCGGGCTGGTGGGCCTCTTAAGATCAGAGCTTTTGTTTTGCTGAGCAAACTTACTACGTAGGTAAGTTTGAGGCTAGGGCTGCTGAATTGCTTTGGATAAAGAAACACCATCAGCAATAACCACTGAGAGTTACTGAGGCACTCGGTCAAGCCCTATGGGAATTAACCTATTTTAATCCTTATAACAGTTCTAGGAGGGAAAGACTATTAGACTATCGGTTTCTTTCTTTCTTTCTTTTTTTTCCTTAAGATTTATTTACTTAAGAGAGAGAGATAGAGAGAGCACGCAAAATGCATGAGCCGGGGGAGGGGCAGAGGGAGAGGAAGACAAGCAGACTCCTGCTGAGTGGGGTGGCCTGGTGTGGGGCTCCATCACAGGACCTTGAGATCATGACCCAAGCTGAAATCAAGAGTCGGCTGCTTACCTAATTGAGTCCCCCGGGGTGAGACTATTTAATTGCTGTTATATATCCCCATTTCACAGATGAGAAAACTGAGGCCCAGACTTCTCTAAGTTCTTACTGTCAGCAGATGGGTGTTCCTATCCCTTTGCTCTGGTTCAACAGAGAAGAGGTTGGGCTGCCCCCAAGCATCTCTCTTCTGTATAAATGGTGAATGAATACTTAGCGAATATTGGCTCAAAGAGGGTCTAACAGTCTCCTTAGATGGCTTGGGTTGAGCACATGGGTCAGATGCCAAGCCCATGATTAAGTTCTGGCTCTTGCCCTCCAGGAGCTTTTGGCTAAGGAGGGAGCTGTGACTTCATCTATGACAGAATGTGACAGTGTGCTATGGGAGGGTGCTGGACACCACAGGATCTATGTTTGCTACCCCCAACATCCCTGCACCCCAAAACAGCCCTGCCTGAACTAGGGAGCAGTGCCAGGCTTCCCTACAGGGTAAGATCACCTGACCCAAAGTGATCCACCAGGTGACCTGACATGTAGGGTTTGGGCCCAGTGAATAGACTGGTTCCTTCTGGGGTTTGGACCAAGGATAAGGGAGGTCCCTCATCACATGGAAGTAAGAGGGGAGTAGAGCAGGTATGGGGAAAAAAGCAGAGGTTGTCAGAGGAAGAGACGGCATGTGGACCATGAGAGGGAGTGGCAGAGAAAGAGGGTGTCTGTAGGTTTGCCTCAGGTCCTGATGGTTTCCTAACCTCAAATTTCTGGGCATCCTTAGAATGAATCCTCTTTTCATCAGGAGACTGGGTTTTACTTCCTTGTATTTTTTTTTTTTTTTTAAAGGGACCCAACATTCACATAAGGGAACAATAAACATTCTTGGGATATTGCTCGCACTGACCTAGAGCTTCTAATATAAAGAGTTGTCTCAGGCTGGGTTTCTCCAAAAGCAGATCCCAGGAGAAGAATGTGAGTGCCCATGGTTGATTTGGAAGGACAGGCCAGGAAGCCCCAGTCGGGAGTGGGAGAGTGATTCAGGAAGGGAAGGACACCGATGAAGGGTTTGTATTGAGGTGATTCCCACTGTGCGCAACTGGAGGTTAGTCCCAGCACAGGGACTCTGGGAAACAATGTAGCACACGTGACCCTAAGAGAGTCCTTCCATCTGGGATGGGAGGGAGCTGGGGTGTTTATCCACCAGCCTCCACGGGCCACTGGGGGAGGCTGAAAGCCCCAGGCAAAGGCTGGAGGCTGAGCCAGCCTTCACATAAACGGTGACAATCCCGGGGTTAGGGATGGGTGCTGGTGCTTTGTAGAGCTACATGCGCCATGAGAGTGAACACCTCTCTGGCATCTACCATAGACCAGACCGCATGGGCCCTTTAGGTATTTCCCCAACCCTTACAGTAGCCTGCATTGTAGATGCCACTTTACAGAGGAGATGCTGAGGCTCACAGCGGTGAGAAAAAGCCAGAACTGGGATGAAACCCGGCTGCCCGCGATTCTTTCCACATTTCCATGCTGTTGCTAGAATGCCCTGAAATGGTCTTTTGGAAGCAAGAGAGCTAAGTAGGGTGGGGTTCCTTGAGGCACAAGGAGAAGGCTTACAGCCCCTCTGCCCACCGGGGCATTTTGAAAGGTTTGAGATGTCAGTGTGATTTTAGTGCCTGATAAAGCAGCCCTCCCATTCAATGCGACACTGCCTTTGCCTCTCTCCTTTCTGTTCTCTGAGATGTGGCAGACACGCAGGGGCCCAGTACCTGTCTCTTTTGAGCTGTTTTCTGACAAAATCCTTGATGACTGGGTTCTGGAATGTGTAGTACTTGGTCCAGTAGATGCAGAGGAACTTAAACTCCTGGAGTAGTTCCATCACTGAGGTGAAGCCTTTATCCAGCCTGAAATTCTCATTTTCCTGAGTACCCATCTCCCAGGCGTAGATGGTCAGCAGCTCGAGGGCATAGTCAGGGGGCAGCGTGGCCCTGGGGCACTTGGCTTTCACGTACTGTTGTTGAAAGAGACAGGAAAGACCCCAAGATCTTGTGTCAGGATCACTCTAGATGGACCAGAAACTGGCAACTCCAACTTCTTGTCTCAGCTTTGCCACCTACTGGCTGTGTAATCTTGGCCAATCGCTTTCCCACTCTGGCCCTAAATGGTTTCCCTGTTTCAGAATTAAGGGGCTCAGTTGGTCCAGTGGATTTCAAACTATTCCTTTTTTTTTTTTTTTAAGATTTTAGTTTTGGGGCACCTGGGTAGCTCCGTGGGTTAGAGCCACTGTCTTCAGCTCAGGTCATGATCCCAGGGTGCTGGGATGGAGCCCCGCATCAGGCTCTCTGCTCAGCAGGGAGCCTGTGTCCCCCTCTCTCTCTGCCTGTCTCTCTGCCTACTTGTGATCTCTGTCAAATAGATAAATAAAACTTTAAAAAATATTTTAGTTTTAAGCAATCTCTGCAATCTCTGGCTCCAAGCCTCAACTTCAAGATCAAGAATTGTATATGACACTGACTGAGCCAGCCAAGTGCCCCATGTAACTCCTGGAATGGACTTAGGAAGAGGTGTCCCAAAGAGTGAATGTGTTGGGCTCTAGATCTGAGCCTAAGCAACTGCATTTCTATTTTACTGTACTAGGCTTCTTCTGAAAGATTTCCTTTAAAGAAAAGTCTTTGCTGATAGAAAAAGAGGGATGGAAATGTAAGATTTTATAGGCGAGATAAATACGACACCAGGAAGGCAAAAGGCAAGATTTATTAAAGGCACTCTGGCGAAGTTTCAGGGCTCAGGAGAAGGGGAGCCAGGAAAGTCGCGCTGGGAGGAGGTGAGCACCCTCGGGCGAGGTTCCGCGACTCTGGAAAGGGGAGTCGGGGAAGTCGCACTGGGTCGGAGTTGGTGGGGATCTTTTATCAGGCCAAGGCAGGGCATGGGCTCACATCCATATATGATAGGGTGTTTGGTGATCAGAGGGTATGGGGTGGGGGGTCCTGATACTTCTGTTTCCTGCATAGGTATCAGGTTATCTACGGAGATGTGACCTGGGCATACAGCCTTTTGGTGGGAGAATCAAGGGTTGAGGAAGGTGGGGGAGGGGGCTGGAAGATGGCGGCCCCGGCGGTCATTTCTATTGTTCCTCCTGCATTCCCGGAGCCACCAACCCAACAGGGAAGTTTCTACAGATCTTGGCAATAGCCGAGATTCTGTGGGGGAACACAGAAAGCTCTAGGAAGCATTTCTCTCTTCTCCGTTGTATAGTACCTACACTGTTTGGATGGGATTACCACTCCCCTCAACGCCAGGGTGAATCCTGTTACGAGCTGATAATTGTCCTTATTGTTTAAGTCAGGTTTTTTTTTTTTTTTTAAGATTTTATTTATTTGACAGAGAGATCACAAGTAGGCAGAGAGGCAAGCAGAGAGAGAGCGGGAAGCAGGCTCCCTGCTAAGCAGAGAGCCTAATACAGGGCTCGATCCTAGGACCCTGAGATCATGTCCCAAAGGCAGAGGCTTAACCCACTGAGCCACCCAGGCGCCCCTGTTTAAGTCAGTTTAAGTTGGTTTTTCTCCTACTTGCAAAAGAAAGCATCTTACCTGATACCAGTCACTTCCTGTCTAAAGAATCTTTCTAGGGGCGTCTGTGTAGGTCAGTGGGTTCAGTGGCCGACTCTTGATTTTGGCTCAGGTTGTGACCTCAGGGTCCTGAGGCTGAGCTCCACAGGGGACTCTGCACTCAGCAGGGATCTGTTTGAGATTCTTTCCCTCTGCACCCCCCCCCCCCCCAACCAGGTGCATGCACTCTCTCTCCCTTTCTCTCAAATAAATAAATCTTTTTTAAAAAGAAAGAGAAACCATATGCAATCAAATCCTTGTTTTAAGGAGGAGACTCGAACAAAAACAGAAGGGAGGCTTCTAGAAGCAAAGCTGATATACTCTCTGGACATTACCAGAAAAAAGGGCATATCATATGTAGGAAGAAAGCACTTTGCATTCTTAGACAGCAAAAAAATGAATCTTTCTGCGGAGTTCTAGTTCTCCAAAGCCACAAAACCTTGCGTTTCCTGTAAGTGACTGACTAAACAGCAAACCAACTTTGTTCTTGGCTTTGGGCATTCTGATGACGGAAGATGTACCACAACCTTGGTTGACTTGATAATCGTGTAAGAAGAAAATGGCTTCACCATCCCTCACCCCCACCCCCAATAAACAGAGTAACTGTAAACTTACTAACCTTGGAAATTTTCTGATTCTGTTTTTTTATTTATTTTAGAGAGACAGAAAGCGAGTGAGTGGGGGGAGGAGCAGAGGGAGAGCGTGAGAGAGAAAATCCTCAAGCAGACTCCCCACTGAGTGTGGGGCTCTATGTGGGGCTTAACCCCAGGACCCTGAATGATTGGGTTACCCAGGGGTGTGTGTATGTGTGTGTGTGTTTGCGTGTGTGTATTTTAATATATACAAGAAAGCATCTTTCTTCCACCCTTTCTAACTTTGGGTTTGTTTCTGAGTCTTCCTTTCACAAGTTTAGTTGACTTTATTCATGGAGATATTTTGAAATGTACCTGGTACCATGCAAGCCAGCATCTGTGAAATCTAAAAATTGGCTGTTGCAGATATATTCACTCGGTAATGACCATGACAGGAACACGGGTATTTGTGGGGGAAACTGGTGCAATTAACAGAAACTTTCCTTCTGTTCGTCCTTAACTAGCTGAGATTAACTAACATCTGGAGAACTCAAAGTAGTCAGTGTTAGCCAGTATCGACTGAAACTGGGGTGTCGCAAACACTTGTGTCCTGGAAAATATTGTATATTCCTTGCTTTTCTCCTTCCTTCTGTTCCTCCTCCTCCTCCTCCACCTTCATCACTATTTCAACTTACAGTTTAAAAGATTAGCATTTCCCCCCCTTCCCCACTACTACCCCCCACCTTGATGCAGGCCCCGCCTCCTCTTCCCTGCCCTCTACAGGCTCCCCCTATTGTGCCCCCATCCTGGCAGCCTCCTCACCTGCAGGTACCAGTGCTTTACTAGCCGGAGGAGGCTCTTCAGCTTGGTTGGCCGATATTTCACGAAGTTTCTCTGCAGCTCGCTGAAGGATGGGGAGAAATATCCAGGGTAACCCTGGGCCTCAATCAGACTCACATAGACCTCAGGATGTGGCTGAGTGTTGGAAACAGAAGGCCCTGGGGTGAGAGGGAGCAAAGGTAGAGAGCCGGGATTTAGGAAACCCCAGGTTGTTAAGTGGGGAGGAAAGGGTTGAGCCTGCTAATTTCCCTGGAGTGTCTCCCCAGGGAAACTGGACTCCTCAAGGCCCAAGAGAATCAAGGTTTGCCTTGCTTGATTGTCCTTCTGGAGAACCAAAAGTGGGCTTGCCATTCTTCAGACCACTCAAAGACTGTTATTCTCTCTCGAGGTCCCAACCCGCCAGGTCCCCTTGATGTCTGCTTGGGATTTCTTTCTCAGTGACTGATTCCAACCTCCTGACACCAGAATCGAGAACCAGGGTCAGATAAGAGAGCTGGCGGCCTCAAGGGCATTTGCAGAAGGGTGTGCTTCCACGGCAGCCATCACTAATGCATCCCGGCACTCTTGTTCTTGCCCAGGTGGGACCCCATTTCTGACACCGTCCCTACAAGGTGGATCCTAGCAGCCACCCATCTGGATGAAACCTGATTCACCTGGGGTTGTAGCTGATACTGTTTACTCCAACCCCAGGACTCTTCGCCTGAGGACAAACGCAGACAAGGGTGATGGTAAGTTGGGGAATAAACATCCCACGCTGTATTTGGTTGAGGGGTACTCTGTGCTGTCCCCTAGAGTTCTCCAGGGGCACGAAGCCAGAGGCTCATTTGGTGACTTTGTGATGCTTCCTCCCTTCCCTATCCCTCTCCCCTACTTTCCTCTCAGCAGTTCCCAGGACTGCTTATCCTCACATCTTTGTCTTAGGGTCTGCTTCGGGAAAAGCCCAAACAAGGACAAGCCCTGGCACCCGTGATAAATGCTACAGGAGGACCCCAGCTTCTGCTTCTAACGCCTTCCCCTCTGCCGCTCTCATCTCCTCTTGCAATCATGTATTTATCCATAGGATTCTTTGGTAATTGTTTCCCAAGCTGATCAACACAATGGCCTGAGTTGGGCCAGCCCCAACTGAGCCCCCAGCTCAGGATGTAGGTTGAACAGATGATTGCAGGTGTCTGCAGCTGGCTGTGAATGAGAGGTGTGAGAGTTCAGGTCTCCCTGAGATGGCAGGTGTGTGCATCTGATGGGCTTCCCCTCCCCCTTACCCAGGGCCCTATAGGCAGGCACGATGGTGACAGTGATGGGCTCTGCTGTCCTCCTGGTCTCAATGGTGAAGACAAGAGCATTGGGGTCTCCCTGGGTGATTTCCACGTCCTTGAGCCCAAGGGCCAGCAGATCCTGGCAACACAACAGCTTCTTCCATATCAGACTCAGAATGTCTTGGTGGTGCTTGGCCTCTTGCTGGAAGCTGTGGAAACAGCTCAGGAACACCACCAGTTCTACCTCCAAGTTGTTCCTGACTGCTGTGCCATTCCCGAAGGAGCCTACCTGCGGAACACAGAACCCTGTCATCTGCCACTGCCTGTGCCAGGCAGTCCCTGGTGCTCCTTACGTGAATTATCCCATATCCAAGGCTCCCCACAGCCCAGAAGTGTGGGCGGGTAGTACCAACATCCCCTCTTACAGGCGAGAAAACTGAGATTTCAAGAGAAGTCACTCGCTCAGGGTCACAGAGTACACAGCAGAGCCAGGGTTTGAACCCAGGCAGCCTGACTCCAGAGCCCAGACATTGTTTTGCTGCTGAGATGGGGTGTTCTAAGCTGCAGAGTGGTGCCTCCTCCAAGAGACCACTGAGGCCTACTCCCCAGGGTATTCTGAGCATTTGGGCATCTGAGCCTTTCATGATATTAAAAAGTTGGGAGCAGGATTGCCTGGTGGGTAAGAGCCAAGGGGCAGCCTGACTTTGACCTTGACTCCTGCACTTGTTTCTCATCTCTGGTCCCTAAATGTGAACCCTAATTCATCGTCTGCAAAATGAGAGTAATCGTGGAATGTGAGTCATGGGTTCCTGGGAGGATTAGATAAGAGAAGGTGTGTGTGTGTGGGGGGCTTGCCATGGGCCCGGCATGCAGGAAGTCAGCCATATAGCCCTCATCCTCTTCTTTGTCTCGTTTTGACTCAGATCATCCCTTCTCTACCTGGGATTCAGTTTCCCCATCTGGATGGAAGGAGCCTGAGCCGGATGATTTGGAAGCAATCTATTTGATGTTCTGAGAGTCTAGACCTGCTCTCCAGCCCCTCCTGCCTCTGGTATACAAAGCCCTACAAATATCTGGCCTCCTGTCTTTCTCACCACAGGCTGGGAGATCCCTCAGACCTGAGGGTGATTACCTCTTCTGGCAAGTGGAATCACGACAGATTGATTGTAATGCAACTGTCATGGGTTGAACCTTCACGGTGTCTGGCACCATGGAAGGTCCTTTATGCCCATGGTATCTTTTATTTAATCTTAACACCCACTGACTGGGGTGGGGACTAGTCACCCCAGTAATTGTCCCCAGTGTACAGATGAGAAAGCTGAGACAGTGGATTCATGGCCAGGAGTCATAGTCATGGTCAGTTAAAGGGTCAGAAGACAAGGTGTTCTGACAAGGTGTTCTACTTCTTTCTTCCCTGTGCCCCAAGTCTCTGTGCCCCAAGGCCCTAGTTCTGAGGAGAAGTCTGCCATCTTTTCTTCCTCCTTTTTTTTTTTTTTTTTTTTTTTTTTTTTTTGCATTCTCTTTCTGCACCTTCATTGAGATCCAACATTTCTGCTGGGGATGGAACCCTGTGTGCGGATGAAGGGCACATTCCCTTGAAAGCTATGCCCAGACTTCCTGCCTTTTGCAATGAAGACCCAGGTGGAGACTAAAGGACATTCTTGAACAAGCTTCGTGACTTACTCCAGTCCGAGTCTTCTTAAACCCAACTCATTCGAGCATTCATTCATGTGAACCAACCAAGCTCCAGATTTTTGTGGGGGTGGGAAGAGGGTTTAGAACGTGCATAAAGCATTATTTCTCCTCTACCATTGCTTTGGGGGTATCACTCTTATTTTATGGTTTTGGTGGGAGGGGGAAGTGGCTCGGGTCTCCAGGGAGAATTTGAGGGCTGGGTAAATTCCACTTCATGTCATCAAAACTCATTCAGTTGGTCTCCAGACTACCCCCCCCTTTCATCCACTTCACCCTCAAGATTGTCAGGGGTGGGGCAGGCTGGGGGTGTCTGCCTGACTCAGAGCAAGAATTTATAACGGCGCTTTTGTTTTGGTGCATTTACCATGTGCTTATCTCTTAGTTTACATTGATGAGGCTTTTGCTGGACAAGGAGGAAACTGGTGATGATGATGATGAGACAGTAGGTATGAGAGATAAGAGGAGTCTAAGAAGGAAAGGAAAGGAAGCCAAGAGTCAAACCGTGGTCTGTCTAAATCCTGTGGCCTCAGGCTCTAGGTGCTGGAGATGGGTGTAAGGAAGGGCTGGGGACCCAAGATTTCTAAATCCTTTACTGAGGTGAGAACTAGAGCCCTAGGCTGGGGTCAGGCACCCTAATTCTAGTCCTGCCTTTGCCACTAGCTCACTGTGTGAACCTGAGACATCTCTCACCATCTCTGTGCTTCAGTTTCCTTAATGTTTAAACAAAGGGTTGGCTGAGACTGATTCTCCAGGGCCTTTCCAGGTTTGACCCCCTTGAATCTTGATTCTAGCTAGGACAAGAAGCAGCTGAAGGAAGGGCATGGGGAGAAAAATCAGTGGGGTTGGCCTAGAGCACCGGCTGTGGAATAGATAGATCCTGGTTCAAATCCCAGTTCCCCCATGAGCTGTGTGACCTTGGACAAGTCACCTTACCTCTCTGAGCTTCCACTAAAGAAAACGTCTAATCAAAAACTTACAACAGAAAAGTAGGAAGAGACTCCAATAAGCACTCACATATCCAGGCAGTTAGTTCTAGCAATCTAAACTCCTTGCCACATTTGCTGCATTAAAACCTTGTTAGAGCAATTACAAATACTGAGGAACTTTGTCTCTGAATACTTTAGCATTTTTAAAAAAGATTTTATTTATTCATTTGAGTGTAAGAGAGAGAGAGAGAGAGCACAAGCAAGGGTAGAGGCAGAAGCAGATTCTCCACTGGCAGGGAGCCCGATAAAGGCCTCAAATCCCAGGACCCCGATATCATAACCTGAGCTTTTTTTTTTTTTTTAAAGATTATTTATTTATTGTCAGAGAGAGAGCGAGCACAGGCAGACAGAGTGGAAGGCAGAGTCAGAGGGAGAAGCAGGCTCCCTGCGGAGCAAGGAGCCCAATGTGGGACTCGATCCCAGGACGCTGGGATCATGACCTGAGCTGAAGGCAGCCGCTTAACCAACTGAGCCACCCAGGCGTCCCATAACCTGAGCTTTTAAACACAGATGCTTAACCATCTGAGCCACCCAGGCACTCCTGCTTTAGCATTTGTATCCAACCAAAAAGAGCACTTCCTCCTGGCCCATAACCACAAAAGGATTATACCTAAACAATCAACAATGCCTCTATTATCTAATATTCAGGCCATATTAAAATTTCCCTACTTGTCCCCAAACTGTATTTTATGGATGGTCTATTCACACCAGGATCCAATCAGAGACCTTGCATTGCATTTAGTCATTATGAATCTTAAGGGTCCGAACCTCCATTTTGCTCATCTGTAAAATGGGAAAAGAATCGTGTATACCTCAAAGGGTGCATGAATTAGAGCTCGTGTATTGTAAGGGATTAGGCTAGTGCATTCCAGAAAAGTGAACTATTGTCATGAGTTTCCTTACCAGACCTGTTCTGCTCAAGACAGAAGCAGGGTAGGGTGCAGGCAGCTCAGTGGGATGCCCTGACATGTCAGCCGCGTGGGCTAAGGATAATGATGCAAGAGGCTCCCAGCATCCTCTGGGATGAGGACCCTCATGCTGCCTTTGCCAGGCCCTAGCTTTATGGATGGAGGGGACCAATCTCACCTTGAGCACCTTCAGCACCCGCACCTTCTCATCCAGTCCGCAGTCGCCCTCAAAGTGCTCTTCTCTCAGGAATTGTTGCACAGTCTGCACAGCCTCCAGAACCTCCACTTTCTGCTCCTGGTAGGGCTGCAGCCATTGAGCCACAAAGGAGTCCAGCCTGGAGGCAGGGGTGGCATACAGCTCCCTGGTCAGTGCCATCTCTGAGCCAGAGGACCGCCGCTGCACAGATATATAGCCACACAGCTATCCGGCTCCCTGCACGCCCACTTCTTTAAGGGGGCTCCTCCTCAGTTGACTGCCAGCACCCTGCGGGGTAGAGGGGCCAGAGTGGAGAGGAAACCAGGAGGTGACTGGGCTGACCTGAGTTTCTCTTCTTGGAGACCCTTTGCTGCAGCAGGGGCCCTCCCGCTGGGAGTTCTGGGGCCACCTTAACAAGCTTGACTTCCAGCCTAATCTTTTTGCTATCAGTTTCGATTCTCAGCTGCTTTGGTTTCCCTTTGATGACATTTGGAAACTGAAATTGGCTGAGTTTAGCCCTGGAGGAGCCAATGCTCCCAGTAGGTCAGAGTGGGATGTTCTCTATCAGCCAGTCACCCCACATTGTCATATGAACCCGAGGCTCAGAAAGATGGGGACTTGCTCATGGTTGGTCAGGGTGAGCTGGGGGAAGCCCAAAGATCCAGAGTCTGGCAGAACAGACTTTCAGTTCTGGTCTGCCCTTTGCCACACTCTACTTCTCTGACCCTCCCATAACTGACCCATAAAAAAGGGGTTAGTAATCATACCCTCCCCCATAGGTTGTTGTCCAGATTAAGTGTGAGAACACTGAGCACAGAAAGCACTCAGTAAATGCAAATATTATTATTCACTCATTAAGTACCTGTTGGGCACCTGCTAGCTGCCAACAGTGTTAAAAAGACAAAATAAGATGGGATTCCTGTCCCCAGGGGCTCTCAGAGCTGTAGGGGAGAGGGGCAAGAGATTCTGAGAGTCCAGTGTGACCCTTAAAAGATTACGGATCTGGCCAGGAGGAAGAGGAGGGCAGACCACAGGCAAAGTAGAAGTCCGAATGGTCCTGGTGTGTGCCAGGGATTGAGTTGTCAAATATGCCTTGGCACAGAGGGTAAGGAGGAGAGAGGTGAGAGATGTTCCTGGACAGGTGGGCAGGGTTGAATAATTGGAATGCCATCATTCATTCATTCAATAAATATTGAGTAGTTACTATATGCCAAGCCAGTGCTGGGGATACAGCAGGGACTAGACAAAAATCCGTGCCTGCAGAGGGTTTACGTTCTGATGGTGGAGACTGACCATAAACAGGAAAAATAAGTCAAATCGTAGTAAATAAGACAATGAGAAGTGCTAAGCAGAAAAAGTAAAGCAGGGCAAGAGGTTAAGATATATGGGGTGTGTGTGCGTGCGTGTGTGTGTGTGTGTGTAGGATTGTTTAGATGTTCAGTCTCAAATAAGGTGGTTGGAAAGGCCTGAAAGGGAGATATTTGAGCAAAGACATGAAGGAGGCAGAGTGAGCCATGTGTATGCCCGAGGGAAGAGGATGGTTCATGGCAGAATGAGCAGCAAGCGCAAAGGTCCTGTGGCATCAGTGTGCCTGGTGGGTTTGAGGAATAACAGCATGACTAGAATGGGATGACCAAAGGGAGAGACTGTGAGGAGATGAGGTATAAGTGGTAAAATGTTCGGGTGCAAATAGTGTAAGATCTTGAAGACCATTCATTAAGGCTGACTTTTACCCTGAATGAAATGGGGAGCCATTGGAAAGTTTCAAGCAGAAGAGTGAAATGGTCTGACTTTCTTATTAATGAGATCACACTGGCTGCTAGGGGAAGTTTAGATTAAAAGCAGAGGGTAGCTGTGAAGGTGAGAGGGGAAGCAGGGGCTCAGTTAAAAAGCTACTGCGATAGTCCCAACAGGAGGGCACCTGGGTGGTTCAGTCTGTTAAGTGTCTGCCTTCCACTCAGGTCATGATCTCGGAGCCTAAGATCGAACCCCATGTCAGGCTTGCTGCTCAGTGGGGGGAATCTGTTTCTCTGCTCCTTCCCCTACCTGTCTCCTCATGCTCGTTCTCTCTCAAATAAATAAATCAAAATCTTAAAAAAAAAAAAAAAGTCCCAACAGGGGAATCTGGCTGCTTGGATCAGAATGGTAGCAGTGAAGGTAGGGAAAAGTTGCATGATTTTTTAAAAAGATTTTATTTATTTATTTGAGAGAGAGAGAGAGAGAGAGAGAAAGAGCATGAGCTGGGGGGAGGGGCAGTGATAGAAGGAGAAGCAGACTCCCCACTGAGTAGGACTTGATCCCAGGACGCTGGGATCATGACCAGAGAGGAAGGCAGACACCTAACTGACTGAGCCACCCAGGTGCCCCTGATTTAATTTTTTTATTACGGAAAATTTCAAACATAAAAGTGGAAATAACAAAAGGAACCTCTGTGAACCATCATTCAGCTTCCACAATGATCAAACTGAGGAAGGAAAGGGTTAAGGTGTAGGGAGGGAGGGATAGGGAGCCCCTGACTAGGCTCTGAAACTATTCCTGGCAGGCAGAGGCTCTAAGAGAGGCTGGACAAGAGATAAGGGAACACACCAGACCACCGGCCCCGGATGTTAGGGAGTCATTTTCTTTGGTGGCTACAGTGTAATCACAGAAAAATTACCAGACCTCAAAGAAATGAGTCATTAAGGGTGTTACCAATAACACCTGCTCAAACCAAGATGGCACGAGAATCTCAAGGTCACAAGCTTCCTGGTTGAGTTTTCAATAAAGGACCCACCCTGAAAACCCTCAGTGGAAACCCATGAGGGACCCCTCTCACTCTAGAGAGCATTTTTCTTGCCTTTCTGCTCTCACCTTCACTTAGTAAACTTTCACTTCCCTTGACCCTTTTGTGTCTGGCAAGATTCATTCTTCAACCCGGTGAGACAAGAACCCTCCGATCCTGCAACAAAATGGCATTCGGTGATTCTTGCATCCACGTATCCTCTCCTGTGTTATTTAAGCATGAACCCCAGATGTTGCATCATGTTCCTGCAACTATTTTGAATATAAACAGATCTTGCTAATGGATAGAATATGGTGTGAGACCAAGACTGGACCAAAGGACCATTCCGAGGCTTTGGTTTGGCAACTGGAAGGATGGAATTGTCCTTAAGTGAGATGGTTAAGACAGGGAAGGGCCAGCGTAGAATACTTCCTAACTTCAGTATTCCTATCTGTAAAAAGAGAGAGAAGGTATTATGCATACTCCTCCACCTAAGTTCCCGGGCAGCCGTGAGGACAGGAATCTAATGACATCATGTCCATAAAGACTCCTGGTGTCAATGCCAGGCAAAGGCACGGAGTTATTAAGTTACTAAGTATTAGAAAATAAATAATTTTATTGAGCTGCAGAAGCAGATCTTAGTCAAGGCTTTGGGGGCAAAAAAGATACCCTACCTAGTCGCATTCACTCAATGAGTAGGAGTTCATTCAATTTAGGTTAATGATGGGGGGATTTGATTTTTTTTTTTTTTTTAAACAGGCTGGTCTAACAGCACCCTGCAGCATCTCTCCCTGGGGCTGTGAGTGCTTTTGATTCTCTCTTGCTATTCATGGCTCCATTCTTTGTGCAGAGGGAAGACTTTTTACTCATACGTAGACTTGACCTTGGGAAGTTCTGCTCTGATTGCATTTCTGCTTAGACATTCACGCTCATTTAGCTATACTGGGAACTGCTGTACTTGGTCCCACCCCCCAGGGCTCAAAATCAGGCTAAGTAAAACCAATAGATGGGAGTCTATGCTAGGTCAGCTGATCACTCTGGGTCCAATTAGGTTTGGACAGATGAGCGAAGCTATTGGGTCGGAGCTTGTTATGGTTTACACTATGGCATGGAGCGCATATGGGTGATTGGGCAATTTCAAGGAATGAGACAGCAGTTACCATGTGGTTTCTAAAATAGCATTGGGCTGAGACCCTCAGGAAGATAAGAGGGAAGAATTCAAAGTCATTCTTTGGTTCATTCGTTTATTGAGCAAGCACATGCTGAACATGTGTGCCAGGTAGACAGCATTCTAGACCATGGGGACACAGGAATAAGGCCCTTGTCAAGTCTCATTAGATCAGAGAGACGAATGATCCAACAACAGAACACAACAAGGGTTCCAAGTGTTTTCATGGAATTCTAAATTGGGTGTGGGGGCAGGAAGTGACCCAGTTGGCTGTGGGGGGCTTCTAGCAATGGTTCTCAACTGGAGCATGCATCAGAATTACTTGGAAGACTTGTTTGGACACAGACTGCTGAACCCCATCACCAGAGGACCTGACTCAGGTAAATCTGGGATAGCTGCTGAGAATTTTCATTTCTAAGACATTCCCAGGTGGTGTGCTGATTCTGCTGGTCTGGGGTACATACTTGGAGAATGATGACTTAGAGCTTTGAGTGTTGACAGATAGAAACACGAGGGAAAAGGGATAGTTGATTCGGTCATGGTGTCATGATCCAGAATTTGGTGCTCTGGAGCTTCGAGAGTTTGGGCTCACCTGGTGTGTTTTGAGAGTGATGAGGAGAGAGTGAGAAGCAAGCAATCACTTAATTGTCAAAGACCTTGAATGCCAAGACAAAGAACTTAAACTTTATTCAATAGGTAATAGGAGCCATTGGAGGACTTCCTGCAGGGAAGGGTACATTCATACTTATGCTTCTGAAAATCACAATGGTCTGGGTGGAAAGGGGTAGGTGAGGGAACAGAACCATAGAAATCTACATCATGTGCAGCCTGACCTGGGGACCTGTGGCGTTGAATCGAGGAGCTAGGTTCTTATCTCACCAAGTCGAAGAATGACTCTCACTAACAAAGGAGGGTGAGTAAAGCAATAGAGTTTTATTAGGAAAGGTACAGAAAAAGCTCTCAGGAGTGAGGGCTCCCAATGTGGTTGCCACTGAGGGCTTGTAGTCTGTCTTTTTTTTTTTAATATATACTTTTAAAAAATTTTAAATAAACATATAATGTATTATTAGCCCCAGGGGTACAGGTCTGTGAATCGCCAGGTTTACACACTTCACAGCACTCACCATAGCACATACCCTCCCCAGTGTCTATAACCCCACCCCCTTCCCTCCCCCTCCCTCCCCTCGCCCACCCTCAGTTTGTCTTGTGAGATTAAGAGTCTCTTATGGTTTGTCTCCCTCCGGATCCCACCTTGTTTCATTTATTCTTTTCCTACCCCCAAGTCCCCAATGTTGCATCTCCACTTCCTCATATCAGGGAGATCATATGATAGTTGTCTTTCTCTGATTTGTAGTCTGTCCTTTTATTGAGAAGTGACTGGGTGACTTATAGCCTTGAGTTTCTGGTGCCATCTTGGCTTGAGCATGGGCTATTGATAACACCTTTAATGACATACTTCTTTGAGGTTTGTTCATTTTCTATGATACATTGTAGCCACCAAAGAAAAATACTGCCGACCATCGGCCATCTGAGGTCAGGGGGCTGTTCCCTTATCTCTTGTTCACTCTGTCTTGGTGCTTCTGCAAGTCTCAGAGCCTAGCCAGGGACCCCCATCTCTCCCTGCCTATACCTTAATCCTGTCCTCACTCAGGTTCTCCTCGTGAGTAGGATGGTGTCACAGTCTTTAATCTGCAGGTCTGAGAGGCTGCGGTGATTCCGCAGAGTCCGACTCTGGAATTTTAGTATCTGATCCACCACAGAAAGTCCCCCAGCTTCCTCAATCTTCTCTTTCAAGTCACGGATGGAGTCCTCAGGGTGGATGGCGTAAGGTTTGCTGTGGCCTTTAGAGTCCTTCACGAAGACCTGAATCTCACCAGGGAAGGTCTCCAGTACCCGGATGTTCACTTTAGAGAAGATCCCATAATCTGCTAGTGTCTTCCGGCTGCTGAGCATTTGTCTCTCCCCACCTGGCTCCTGGAAGGAGAGACGCTGCTGCCCGTAGAAGCCCCATATCCTCCTGATCTCTATTTTCATCTTCCAGATGGGACTGTAGGGGTTCACTGAGAATGTCCAGGCCTCCTCTCCTGCCTTTTTCACCGTCACCTGGACATCCCTTGCTGGCTGGAAGGGAAGGAGGACAGATAAGGACATCTCACCGTCATGGCTGTTGTCTCCAAATCCTCTCCTTCCTGCCCACTGACAATATGACTGATTGCCTACGAAGATACTTACAGTAGGAGAAAGTGCTATTGGTAATTTTCTCAGCCAACAGGTATAAACTGGAACTGTCCCAGGCAGAGCAGAACACCTGATCATCCTAGGCTTACCTGACCATTGAGTCGCCTGACTTGCCTTCTGACTCACCCTGATCAGAGTAACAACCGGCAGCAGTCCTTGAAGTAACCATTCCTCCTATGCGGAACTGTTCAGAGTCCCTATCTGTCCCATGGGGATAACATTAACACCTACACAGGTGTTTGGGCTACTCTAGGTTAAATCATTTAACAGATGGAGGTGGTCAAGGATATTCACTGTAACAGCAAAAGTCTGGAAGCAGCTTAAAAATCTTTCAGTGGGGCAGTGGTCACAAAAGAGAAGGTACTTTCCTCCATTGGATCAAGATATAGCTGTTAATCCAGGGGGACTCGAAGTCTAGTCCAAGTGTGTGTCCCTTGTCCTGGCATAATTAGCATCACCCCATTTCATGCTCAAAAATATCCTGCTTTGGACATTGTGTTACATGGTCAAGCCCTTTTAGGTCTACAGGTGTGGATATGAAATTGCCTTTCTGATAATTTAATTGAGTAACATAAATAGCCGAATAGTCTAAGTAAATAAAAGCAAAAACACAAAAAATTTAGATTACGGTCAGACAGGAGCGTGCTAGTGTGTGGGCGGCGTATCTATCTACAGAAGGAGATGCAGGACATCGATAAATGGATGTTGGGGAGAAGGCGGTACCTAGAGCCTGGGAAGGCAACTTACTTTAGTTGTGTGTTCTTTTCAACAGTGTGATTTTTAAAATTCTTTGCTAAACATGTGTGTTACTTTTTCACAAAATGATAATATTAAAAAAGGTGGTGGGGAGGGTTCTTAGCAAGAGCTGGAGGACAGTCCCATGAATCTTGCCTCGCGGGAGCCTCCTGGTCCACTGGACATGCCTGTCAGTGGGCCAGGGCTGGGTGGCAGGTCCTTCTCAGGCGCGAGGAACTGCTGCAGATCTGCCTTCGAGGCCAGCCACAGGATTTCCCTGCAGGCTACGAGATGTGGGACTGGCAATGAGATCTCTAGGGGAGTAGCAGGTTAGGGAAATAAGGTCTCTCTCAGTTGAGCTGATAGCCACCTCCTGGTCTTTGAACCCTGGATTCCTATAGTGTTCAGACCCAGGACTGCCATGGTCATGTGGGGGAAACCCGGAATGGGGAAGGGGGGTCGCACACTAGGGGTGTTGCTGTCTGCAGTGGAATCCAGCGCTCCTAACTGATCGTTTCTGGATACATCTCTGAAATCTCTCTCTTTTTAAAAATAAAACTTATTTTTAAATATTTTTAGTAATCTCTACACCCAACATGGGGCTCAAATCCACAACCCTGAGATCAAGAGTCGCATGCTTTTTTGACTGAGCCAGTGAGGTGTCCCTTAAATCATTTTTGACAGCAAGAAGTTGAGCTTTCAACAATGCATAATAGGGAAAATGTTACCCCACAGAGGGTATGTATGTGAAAGGCTTTGATTATATTTTTCCAGTGGCTACAGAGCAGGGAAGAAACTGCCCATTTTACAGATGAAAGAACTGAGGCCAGACACTTAGAGCAGAAGGGGAAGACTTGCTGGTTGCCTGGGATATCTCCATGGTGTGGGGGGGTGCTACCTGTCCTGGGGTCTTAGAGGTGCTGTGGCCAGAAGCTGAGAGGGTTCACTGGGGGGGGGTGCTGAAGTGAGGTCAGTACTGGGTCATGACTGAGGCATGGGCTGGCATGGGGATGATCATACCTGTATGTACCAGGCCTGGTTGGGGTCTTCAGTCCTGAAGCAGGCCTGTTCCAGTTCACGAACAGCCTCCCTGGCCACCAGGTCCCATCTCTTTTTGCTTCCCAGGTTGTTAGTAGGATCAGCTGGGTCCAGGATAACTGGCCTGAGAGAGAGAAAGGGAAGTAGATCTCCATCACACTTAGGACTCTGGCCTCTGTCACTGAAGTGTGTAGGACGTGCAAGGCCTCCTTGTAGGGAGGCCTCCCTGCAAGCTAAACCTAAGTTGGCCTGGTCAGAGTGAATCTCAGGGATTCTGCTTAGAACGATAGGGCAAAGGCACTCTCTCATAGTGAAAGGGATGAGGGCAGATGAGGAGACTGGAACTGATGGTCGCCTGAATTCAAAGGCAAAACACAGGGAAGGGCAGGGCTGAGTGATTTCACAGACTGCAACCCTAATGAAATAGCAAACATCTGGATCACACCATACCTGAAGCTTCATTTATCCTTGGGCTTCTCAGTTACAGAAACCAATAAATTCCCTTTGTTTAAAAAAGCGTGTGAGTTGGGTTTCCTGTTCCTTGAAGCTGAAAATAATGCCAATATACTCACCTGCGTTCCTTCAAACGTTGTTTGACATACATTCTGACAGTCTCATTTTGGAAATCATAGTACTTGGTCCAATATATGCAGATGTTTTGATAATTGATGAGGAGTTCCATCACAGCTCTATACCCTTCATCCAGGCTGAAGTTATCGCTTTGGTTTGTGCCTATTTCCCAGGCATAGATGGTCAATAGCTCCAGTGCATATTTTGGGGGCAATGCTGCATTTCGATATTTAGGTTTCAATTTCTGGGGGTTTGGGGGAAAGGGAGACAGAGAGAGAGAGAGAGAGAGAGAGAGAAAATAAATATGAGATGCTACCCTGGGAATTGAGAATTTTTAGTTCTCTCTGTTTCTAGATCCTAGTAATATTTTGTCAACTTCAGGAATGCCAGGCTGGCTCAATAGATAGAGCATGGTACTCTTGATCTCAGGGTTGTAAGTTCAAGACCCTGTCATGTATAGAGCTTGCTTAAAAATAAATAAATAAAAATAATACAGAAAAGAACTACTTTGTCAACTCCATTTTGTATCTGGACTATGTAGCAAGTCCATGAAATTTGAAGTGGGTCTAGAAGCTTGGTCTCTAGAAGAATTACGTCCCATGGCCAGCAAAATTTCCATGAAAGGGGAAATTGAAGCCTCTCATGGACATTTTAGGCCCCACAAGTCTATGTTCTTGAGTTGGGATGGGGGAGACAATGCAGTATGGTGAATATAGGGTCTAATTAAAGAAAACAAAGCATATAGACATACTGAAAACATAACACAAAAACCAGAACAAATGGAAATATGGAAAAAGAGTTAAGAGTGTGAAATTTTTAGTTCCTCAAAAATTCATTTAGAAATTTATTGCAATTACAATTTGAATCCCACCAGTTTTTTATTCTTTTTTTTTTTTTTAAAGATTTTATTTATTTATTTGACAGACAGAGATCACAAGTAGGCAGAGAGGCAGGCAGAGATAGAGAGAGAGAGAGAGGGAAGCAGGCTTCCTGCGGAGCAGGGAGCCCGATGCGGGGCTCGATCCCAGGACCCTGACATCATGACCCGAGCTGAAGGCAGCAGCCCAAACCACTGAGCCACCCAGGCGCCCCTCCCATAAGTTTTTTAGTGGGAGAAAAATGATCTTAAGATTCAAATATAGGAATAAATGCTTAGGAAATCCAAGAAAATTGTGAGAAAGAAAAATAGAGAGGTTGGGATTTGTTTTCTCAGATATGTCTCATAAAAAGTATGTTTTTGGTGTCAGAATAAGCAATAGCCAAGTGTAACAGAATGGATAGCCCAGAACTAGTTCCCAGTAGATTAAAAAAACTTAACAAAGACTGACAAGGGTGATGGAAGATGGGAAAAAATGCACAACCCAACAAATGATGCTAGCACAATTTTCCCACCATTTGGAAGAAAATAATGATGATCCCACTGTGGCAACAAATACCAAAATAGTTTATAAATGGAGTGAAAGTATTTGTGAAACATAGTAGAAGAAAATTAGAAGACCACCTACACATGGTGGGCAAGACAGAAAACCTACAACCCAGAAAAGTCAGACCCATTTTTGTGTCTGGTTTTTTTTTTTTTTAAGGATTTTATTTATTTATTTATTTGACAGAGAGATCACAAGTAGACAGAGAGGCAGGCAGAGAGAGGGGGAAGCAGGCTCCCCACTGAGCAGAGAGCCCGACGCGGGCCTGGATCCCAGGACCCTGAGATCATGACCTGAGCCGAAGGCAGCGGCTTAACCCACTGAGCCACCCAGGCGCCCTTTGTGTCTGTTTTTAAGTAATCTCTACAATCATGTGTGGCTTTGAACCCATGACCCTAAGATCGAGGGTTGCACACTCCTCCAAACGAGCCAACCAGACATCTTTCTTTGTGTATTTTATTTTATTTAATGATTTTTTAATTCATTTTAGAAAGAGAGAGATTGCCTGAGCATGGGGAAGAGAAGCGGTGGGGGTGTGAGGGGGGACAGAATCCTCCAGCAGACTCCCCGCTGAGCCCGGAGTCCCACTGGGGGCTGGATCCCAGGAGCCAAGATGGTGATGTGAGCTGAAACCAGGAGTCTGTCCTTCAACTGACTGAGCCACCCAGGTGCCCCCCCCAACTTTGTATATTTTAAACATTAGAAAAATTATATTGTCAGAGATACTTTAATTAAGGGCCATAGTGGAGTGCTCTATTGGTGAAAACATTGTAATACATGAGAAATAGCAGTAAATATCTACATAATTTACAAAAAGCTCTCACAACTTATTAAAAAAGCCCCAAAATACCCAATGGAAAACGATGCAAAATACATTAACACGTTAACTCCCCTAAGTTCAACTCCAAATGTCAGTAAGCAAATGCATTTTTGCAAAGAGTGGACTACAGAAAGAGTAAGGCATCATGTGGGTCCACTTACGTGAGCTCTGGGCATAGCAGTGTGAACAAAGAGAGAGGAATGAAGGGACAGTCTCCAAAAACATTTTTGGTATCATTTCAGGCATTTCATCTGAATTTTACCTTCCTTTTTATACTTCTTTTCGTGCATTACTTGAATTTTTCACAAGCCCAATGTAATGCTCAAATAATCAGAAAAAGTGATTATTATTATGAAAACTATTATTATTATGAAATGTTATTATTATAAAAACCAGCCTAGCATAGTCAGGCACCTTGGTGTTTAAATCTCAGCCTAACTTTAGCCCTTGAGCCTCAGTTTTCTCATCCCTGAAATGGGGCTAATGTAGAATGCCTACATGACAGGGTTGCTGGAAAGACAGAAAAAATATGCAGAGCACTCAGAAGACAATGCTCAGTAAACAGCAGCTTTCTTCCCATTGCTGTTACATGAAATGCCTGAGGTCTGAAGTCTGTGGAAAATCACATTGGCGGAGCACTTGGGTGGCTCAGTCAGTTGAACCTCTGCCTTCAGCTCAGGTCATGATCCTGGAGTCCCAGGATTGAGCCCAAGTCAGGCTCCCTGCTCAGTAGGGAGTCTATTTCTCCCTCTGCTTTTCACCCAGCTCTCTCTTTCCACCTCCCCCAATAAATAAACAAATCTTAAAAAAAAAAAAAAAAAAAGAGTTAGCATACGCCTGCCCTCCCTCTTGTCTCTGCATCTCCCAGTCCAGCACCTCCCAGGCCCGAGCCGCCCAGCCCTGGCACCCAAGCCCCACACCCAACCCCGCTCTGAGCCCCATACCTGCTGGTGCCAATACTTCACCATCCGCAAGAGGTTCTTTAGCTTAACAGGGCGACTTTTCACAAAGTGCCGCTGCAACTCTGTGAAGCTGGGCGAGAATTCCCCAGGGGGGGCACCACTGGTTATTAAGTCTTCATAGATTTCTGGTGATGGTTTAGAGTCTCGGCAAAAATTTTCTGGGAGAGAAAAGAACCTGGTTTAAGAAAATCCACCATCTGAGGACAAGAAGATGGGAAAAAACTGCTAGGTAGAGAGGACTCATAAATGATCTCACAGAATCCCCACTCCTGTATTCTTTCCCCTATTTTACATCAAAACAGGTAGAGGCTTACTGAGTTTGGTAGCCCCCTCAAAAGTCACAGAGATTTTAAATGACTCACAATGCCCAAAGACTTTACCCTCTGTTGGGCACTGGGCTAAGCTCACGGAGCCTTAGAACAGCTCCATGAAGTAGGTAAAATTAAGTGGAACCATAAAGAGCACCATCTTTGTGGATCAAACATGGTCAAATATTGTCAATTTCCTATGGTTCAACCTGATACTATCCCATTTAACAGGTTGGTACATTGAGTCTTAGAGGTGTTAGATACCTTGCCCAAGATCACAGTTAGTAAGTCTTAAGCTAAAATTAAAAGACATTAAGAGTTCGGTTTTTAAAATGATTCCAATCTAATCCTAACTCCAAAGACCTTGAAGTGCTTTCTTATCCTGGTGTTTCCCAGAGGGTCACAGAGGAGTCTCTCCTTGAGCTGGGTGGGAAAAGTCCCCTCTCTCTCCAGCATGGGGCATGGTAGCACATACGTTTATGGAACGACTTAACTTCAAGATACAGCTCGAGTTGCAGCCCCCCCAGATAAAGTGAACTCTACTCTCTCTCCCCTGGTTTCTACTTTCCTATACCTCCCCCAACACCAGTTTGGTGAAGACTCCCTACTAGTTTCTTGGGCCCCAAACCATTATTGTCTTTACTCAGAGCATCATAGGCTGGAAGCACATCCACTCCAATGGCTTCACTGTTCTTCCTGAGCTGGACTTGGAAGGACAGCGAGCGGGGGACCCTGGTGGTCTCTTTCCGTGGGACCATGGTGATGCTGTAGGCTAGGCTCCTGCTGTACTTGGTCAGTCTCTTCTTAATGAAGTTGATGACAAATTCGCGGTGGTCTGCCTGGTCTTGGAAGCTGGAGAAGCAGCTCAAGAACAAGACCAAGTCCACATCAGAGCTGTAGTTCAGCGTTGTCCCCTTCCCAGAGGAGCCGCCCTGGGGAGGAAATTAATGTTGGGGCCTATCTTGGGGCCTGAAGCTTTGAGGTCAGGGTGAAGCCAGAGGCACCCATGTTAAGCTGTTTACATAGGTGTCAAAAGGAGACCTTGGTCTCTTCCATATGTGGTGGACTTTGCTGACCACATCTCTTTGTTAATTTAGACAAATTAAGTGCATGATTAACTATTCAAAGATATAAATGAAAGGTAAAACTCCACTGTACCTCAGGCCCTAAGCTCCTTCTGCAGAGGCACCCACAGCTTCTTCTGTATTATTCCAGAGATGCTTGATGCCTAAACCCATGCTGTCCAATATGGTAGCCAAGAGCCACATGTGGCTAATTACATTTGAATGAAACGAAATTTATAAATACAGTCTTTCAGCCATACTAGCTTCCGTCCAAGTGTTCAATAGCCACCCACAGAGAGTGATGGGGGGTACATGTAGAGAACATTTCCATCACTAGGAAAGTTCTATTGGACATCTCTGGCCTAGCCAGACAGACTTTAACATATATATTTTGTATATACATTTTGTGTGTGTAGGCACAAACATATTTTTTGGACATTGTGTCTGTGCATGTGCGTATATGAAGGATGCTGGAAATCCTAGTGCATTGGTAGCATACGTGTTCATAGAATGAGGCCCAGCTGTAGCCTTGAAAGGTACATCGTAAATCTTTCCTCCTGGATAAGAAAAAAGCTGGAAAAGGAATTTAGGTGTCACGGACAAGCACCCACATTCATGGGCAAGGTGATGATGGAGTTTCTCCATTAGAGGGGGACTGAGAATGATGGAAAGTCCTGCCTGCCTTTATTTACTTCACTTGCAAATGATCTTCTTCTTGCCTGGTCCTTTCCCCCACTTACTGCTGATGCACTTGCAGAGAATGAACTAGAAAACTACATGTTCCTAATATTTGGTCAAAAGAAATCTCAACAAGAAAAGCAGAAATTGTTTCCTCTTTCTCAAAAGTGTAGAAATGCATCCACTGTCCTGAGGCCTGATTTGTGGCCCAGGATGTGATCTACTCTGGAGAATGTTCCATATGCACCTGAGAAGAATGTGTATCCTGTTGCTTTAGGGTGGAATGTTCTCAATATATCTGTGAAGTCCATCAGGTCCAGTGTGCCACTCAAGGCCCTTGTTTCCTGGTTGATCTTCTGCTTGGATGATCTGTCCATTTCAGTGGTGGGGGGGGGGGGTTGTTAAAGTCCTCTACTATTACTGTATCATCAATGTGCTTCTTTAACTTTGTTATGAATTGGTTTATATACCAGTCTGCTCCCAGGATAAGGGGCATAGATATTTACAATCGCTAGGTCTTCTTGTAGGGTGGACCCTTTAATTATGTTATAGGGTCCTTCCTCATCTCTTTTTATAGTCTTTGGTTTAAAATCTAAACTGTCTGTTATAAGGATTGCCACCCCAGATTTTTTCTAACGTCCATTAGCATGGTAAATGGTTTTCCACCTCCTCACTTTATGTCTGAAGTGTCTTTGGTCTAAAATGAGTCTGTTGAGGTACTTGGGTGGCTCATTCGGTTAAGTGTCTGCCTTTGGCTCAGGTCATGATCCCAGAGCTCTGGGATTGAGCCCTGGGTTGGGCTCCCTGCTCTGTGGGGAGTCTGCTTCTCCCTCTCCCTCTGCCTGCTGCTCCCCCTTGTGCTGTCAAAGAAATAAATAAAACCCTTTAAAAACAATAAAATGTCTCTTTTGCAGACAGCCTATCAATGGGTCTTACTTCTTTATCCAATCTGATACCCTGTGTCTTTTGGTTGGGTTATTTGGCCCATTTATATTCAGAGTAACTATTGAAAGATACAAATTTAGGGCCATTGTATTATCTGTAAAGTTACTGTTTCTTTCTGGTCTGTGTTACTTTTGTGCTCTCTCATCACTTAAAGGATCCCTTTTAATATTTCTTGTAGGGCTGGTTTGGTGATCACAATTTCTTTTAGTTTCTGTTTATCCTGGAAGCTTTTGATCTCTCCTTCCACTCTGAATGACATCCTAGCTGGAAAAAGGACTCTTGGCTGCATGTTTTTTTTTTTTTTTTTTTTTTTTTTTTTAATTTTCCAATTAGTATTCTGAATGTATCATGCCAGTCCTTTCTGGCCTGTCAGATCTTTGTGGATGGGTCTGCTGCCCATTTTTTAACATTTCATGAAATCTTTAATAAAATTAAGGAGGGATCACTGTTATATTAAAACAAGACAAACTGGGATGGCCTGGCTGGCTCAGTCAGTGGAGCATGCAATTCTTGTTCTTGGGGTTGTGAGTTCGAGCCCCACACTGGGTGTGGAGGTGACTTAAACATGAAATCTTAAAAAAAAAAGATGAGTAAAAAAGGACAAAAAAGTGCATACTATATGATTGCATTTATACAAAATTCAAGAACAGTTGAGACTAATCTATGTTGTTAAAACTTGGGCTATGATCAGTTGTCTCTGGTAAGAAAGAGAGGGGAACATTCATCTTTTGATCTGCATGCTGGTTACACTTGGGAATTCATTAGGAAAATTCATCAGGCTGTACCTTTATGATTTGTACACATTTTTTCATATGTTAAACTTCATTAGGAAAGTATTCAGGAAGGGTACAAAATTATTTTTAGGTAATCCCTCAGCAAAATAAATATTTTTTTGAAGATTTTATTTATTTATTTGACAGAGAGAGTGAAAGAGGGAACACAAGCAGGGGGAGTGGAAGAGGGAGAAGCAAGCTTCCCACCAAGCAGGGAGCCTGATGTGCGGCTCGATCCTAGCAACCTGGGATCATGGCCCAAGCCAAAGGCATACTCTTAAGGACCGAGCCACCCAGGCACCCTAACCCTTTTAAGTAGGCTCCATACCCAGTGTGGAGCCCAATGCAGGATCTGAACTCACAACCCTGAGTTCAAGACCTGAGCTGAGATCAAGAGTCAGATGCTCAACTGAGCCACCCAGGTTCCCTTAGCACAGTGCTTTTGACATCCAACCATGCTGTTCCATATATTACCAGTTTGCTCCACTATCATCCCCATTGTTATAGGTTGTTCCTTGAGTTTTGACTTCCATCCCCCATCTGTCTGCTTATTGTTTACTGTACAGAGTTCTCAAATCCTTTTTGATGTCTGTCTAGTGTTTCAGCTATAATTTGTGAGGCAGTTTGTAAGAGCCTTACTTCCTCTTGGCTGGCACCAGAAATTACTAGTGTAATTTTCAAAAATCATGAGGCAATTTGGACCCCAGATTCCTATGTAATCTTAACTTTGGTACCAGGTTCCTTGACCTGGGGAAAAACAATAGTAGAAAAAGAAAGCATATGGATGTCAGTGGGGTGGCAGTGATCAGACATGGCCAGATGTCTTTGCAAAAGTTACTTCTGGTCCTAGAAGACTCTCCAGGCCACTCATGGTAGGAAATCTGTGAAATCAGTACATCGAACTCAAGAATTAATTCCAGAACTCTCACCGCAATAGAGATAAATGAAACCAGGGAAATTAGATGCAATTTAGAAAATCTAGCACTTAACAAGTTCCAGAAAGGCAGAGAGAAAGAACTGTTACGTACAACGCACAATGTAATCTCTTCCTTCCTCCTCATATAGAAACAGAAACGTTCATTACAAATGTGTCCTTTATGCTATTGCTGGTTTACCAATATTTATCCAAATATGGTGTTTAAATATTTGGCTTGGGACACCTGCGTGGCTCAGTTGGTTGGGCAGCTGCCTTTGGCTCAGGTCATGGCCCTGGAGTCTCAGGATTGAGCCCCGCATCAGGGTCCCTGCTCCACAGGGAGTCTGCTTCTCCCTCTGACCTTCTCCCTTCTCATGTTCTCTCATACTCTCTCAAATAAATAAATGAAATCTAAAAAAATTAAAAAAAATTGGCTCTAGGCATTGTTGATCTTGCTCATAATAGTTGGACATAGCTACTGCAGGAGTATTTAAGCTTCTAGAAATAAAGATCATTGAGAGAACAAGAGAAAAGGAGAAGTGATTTTTTTTTCTTCTTCTCCAAACAGTCTTCACTTGACATTACCCATAAAGGAGAGAATGGGAACTTCAAGTCATGGGTATTTGAAGTAACACAAATGGCAGGTCTCCAATGGAAACACAACACTTTTAAATCCATAGAATAAATTTAACATACGTTCCTTTTTTGGTGTTAGGTCCTGAAATCAAAGAAGCTCAAGGAGGCCTACAGCAGAAAGCATGCATCACAATCACTCCAGGGAGTTCAGATATTAGGAAGAATCAGAGCCCAGAAGTGCAAAGTTTGTATTTTTTAAGCAACTACAGTAGCCTTTATTTCTTGAAATTCCATTTGGAAGCTCATGCTTTGCTGATCGCACTCTTGAATCTTTGGCTTCAACTCTGTATTTAAAGATTCTTTGGGGGTGCCTGGGTGACTTAGTCAGTTGGGTAACTGACTGTTGATTTTGGCTCGGGTCATCTCAGGGTCATGGGATTGAGCCCTGCTGCTCTCTCTAAAAAACAAACAACAACAACAACAACAACAAAACAACACTCTAAAGATCTTTAAGGCTGCACATCCTTCTTTTGGCAGCCACAGTGTTAGAGGATTTTTGTCCCCCTAGTCCTGCGGTTCTTGGTCCTGCTGCTTGGAAGAATGAAGAGGTAGACCTGACAGAGTGGTGGGCAGCAAAGCAAAGTTTATTGAGTGTTAGAATAAAGCTCCTGGCAATGGAGGGGACTCCAGAGGGTTGCCATTTTGGCTTTCCTATCCAGGGGTTTTTATTAACTCTTTTGCAGGACTATCTTGAACAGCTGGAGTGTGGGCCCCCTGTGGATTGGCTATGGAGGTGTACCAGTCCAAGCTTTGATCATGCCCCCGTCTACCTGATGAAGTCCCAGAACCTAAGTCAGGTTCGGTGGGGTGAGGAGGTTCGGAGCCGATGACTAAAGAAAGAATTCTTAAGACGTCGTTGGTGCAAAAGGTGATTTATTAAAGCACGGGGACAGGGCCCGTGGGCAGGCAGAGATGCAGCTGCCCCGGGTTGTGAGGAGTGGTTGGTTATATACACGGGAGTTGGGTAGGTGAGGACAAAGGGGTGTTCAGAAGGGCTATTGGGGCAAAGAATACTATCAGGATATTGAAGGCTTAGTTGCTATCAAGTAAAGACAATTGGAAGTCTGGTGGAATGTTACATTCCTGCTATCAAGCATCCTTGTTAATGAGATTTAGGTTTAGAAGAAATTTAACTTTATTTACTTTTCCTTCTACTTCCACCTCCTTCGGTTTCTTATGGAGGGGAGGGTGACATTAGGGCTTGAGGAACTGAGTTCTGTGTCTTTAGAAATTGGGCTATTGATAAGGTAACTTCTTTGTTGTAATCTCAAGGATATTTGCAAACCAAGGGAGACTCCTGTCTTGCAGGATTGTGATCTCAGCAAGTTAACTATTTATCATTTTATGGCAGTCAGGGGTGCCTGAGGAATGCTACACCTATGGAGGGGAGCGGATGAAAGGGGGGGGTGCAAGGCGCCAGCTCTTGCTTTGTCCTCAGCCAGCCTCCTGCTCCCTCATCATACCTATCGGGTTATTGTTCCCGTGTTGCTGCTCATTTGGGCTGACATTTGGAAAACCAACTGTCTCAGCTTGTGATAGTGACCCACGTTTTGTGGTTAATTGTTTTGTTTCAGGATATTCTGTAAGAGTCACTCCTACAGAGGCTGCTAGACAGGATGTCACTGTGGTCTTGTCTATGCTGTGAAACAGGATGCTGGTGGGGTTTTGTCTTAGCTGTCCCCGCTCCCTGTTTTCTTGTTGGGGACCCTGGCCCTGATTACCTAAGTGTCCAATCAGCTCCTCCTAACAATACCACCCCCAGGTGAAGCTTGATTTAGATTAAGCTTGATTAGATTCATGGGACGCCTGGGTGGTTCAGTCGGTTGGGCGTCTGCATTCAGCTCAGGTCATGATTCCCAGGGTCTGGGAATTGAGTCCCGAATAGGGCTCCCTGCTCTGCAGGGAGCCTGCTTCTCCCTCTGCCTGCTGTTCCCCCTGCTTGTATGTGCTCTCTCTCTGACAAATAAATGACAAAACGTTTTTTTAAAAAGTAATTAAATACATGAAAATTAAGGGAAGCTTCACAAAACGGAGTCTGAGGCCAGAGGGGGAGGTCACCAGGGGGAGAGGTACCAACGCCAATTATAGGAATTATCCATGCAGACCACCACAGAACTGTAAACAGGAAAGAAACATCAATTGCAGGCCCCAACAGGAAATCATGTACATTGCATTTTCTATAAGAAATTTACCCTGCAACTCAGCCAATGAGAAAGTCTCATTACTCTGACTGGACTTCCCTTCAAAACAACTCCTGCACCTTCCTCTTCCTTCTCCCTAAATTCCTCTCCTTTGTGTGTTGGACTTGCCTATGGTCATGCCCTAAGGGGCTTGTGCTGAGTTGCCATTCTTTGTTATAAAGTAACTGGTTGTTAAATTTTTTTTGTAGGTTAACAGATATCTTTCATTTAGCAAAATTAGCAAAATCTAGAGGATGATTAAAGCAATTTTGATTTAGGGTGAAGTTGGGTTCTGGCTCCAGAAAAGCAGGAGGAACAATAGAAATGACGCCCCGGGCCGTCATCTTCCAGCCCCACCCCCCCCTTAACCCTTGACTCTCCCGCCAAAAGGATGTATGCCCAGGTCACTTCTCCATAGGTAACCCAATACCTATGCAGGAAACAGGAGTATCAGGAGCCCCCACCCCATACCCTCCGATCACCAAATACCTTACCATACATGGATGTGAGCCCATGCCCAGCCTTGGCCCGATAAAGGATACCCACCGATTTCCCCGACTTCCCTATCCAGAGTGGCGCCCGAGGGTGCCCACCTCCTCCCAGAGCGACTTTCCTGGCTGCCCTTCTCCTGAGCCTTGAAACTTCCCTGGAGAGTGCCTTTAATAAATCTTGCCTTGTGCCTTCCTGGCCTGGTGTTGTATTTACCTCGCCTGCAAAACTTTACAGGTGATTTGTTAAACGTTGAATTATGTGGTCAGCTCCTAAAAATCCCTTTTAACCCATGAAGTACTCACAATTGCTAGGTATATTCTAGCATAAATATGTACATATAGTACCATTTTAGGAGAAAAATACAGATTATAACTTGGAGGGTACAGTTGGTTTAAAATAAGATTTTATTTTAGAGCAAGAGAGCACCAGAGGGAAAGCACCATGAAGGGAGATGGGAGAGGGGAGGGAGGAAGGATTCCACGCTGAGAGTGGATTCCCGGTGGGGCTCTTATCTCCCCATCTCCCCCTTCCTGAGATCATGACCTGAGCAGAAACAGAGAGTCCCATGCTTAACCCTCCGAGCCACCCAGGTACCGCAACAGGTTTTCTTCAACAAGAAACACAAGCGGCCCCTTTATCAGACCTATTATTCGTATTCCACCTGCCCCCCCCCCCCCAATCAGCTGGATCCCAAATAATTTCCTCCTCCTGATCATCCTCCTCCATCAGACTTGTTACAGTTCAAAGGCACTTTCCCAGTTAATCACGTCTCTTCCTTGTAACAAATCCTGATCAAAGAGGGGCAGCCCAGAGACGAAAAGACCCCTCCCCCAAGGTCACACGGTCTCCAGGTCACACGGGCTGGGAATCAGAGTCAATCTTAAGTCCCCAGGAGCTCACCTTCACCACCTTCAGCACCCTGACTTCCTGGTCTAGAACCAGCTCATCACGGAAGCAGCGTTCCCGAAAGAAACGCTCTATTCTCTGCCAGGCATCCTTCAGTTCCTCCTTCCAGTCCGGGTCGGGCTGAAGGTTCTGCTCCACGAAGACAGACAGCGTGTCTGCAGGGGTGTAAGACGGGACCTCAAAGAACGCCATCTCCACCAGCCCAGGCGGCCGGCCCGGCTGGATTCTCTGGGCTTCTCTAGGCTTTCCCCAGAGGCTGAAGGGCTGGGGAGCTCCTGCTACCCCATCCGCAGGCGTTCGGCCGCCCACAAGGCTGTTCCTTCCGGCTCCTGCCTGCTCAGGTCTTTGGGAAACCGAAACTGAAAACCGAAAGTGACTTCCTGAAAATGCAATTTTCAGGGCACTCGAGGCTGTCAGGGAAAAGGGCAGAGGGCGCAGATCACCCGCTGAGTCTCGGTGTGAGCGTTTCCCCCACCCCCGTGCCCCATTTCCTGCTGCTTGCAGAGCAGACCCCCACCCGCTACAGGAGCTGGATTGTGTGGACCCCTGGGGGTAAGGAGGTGCTGAAGCCTGGGCGGGAAGGTGGGGGCTTGGGCTGAGCCCGAGAAGTCCTGGAGCCAGACCCAGAACCAGCGGAGCTCTTTCTTTTCTAAGAGCAATGGGAAACACACCTTCAATTTGCTACTTTGTTCCTAAGGTCCAGGTGAAGTTCCCCTTACCCGCGATGGTGCAAAAAAATAGCAGAGCTTGGGGTTAGGAATTCTACGCTGCCCTCATCCCAACTCCGTCAACAAAATGCCAGAAAGAAGTTTTCTTCTCGTTTTTGTTAATGGCAAAAATTTGCCACTCGTTGAAATCATAGGTTTGGAGCAAGTGCGGGGGACCCACGACTGTGGGGAGGAGACTGGGTTTTGGAAATAGGGACATGAAAGGTTTGCTGAGGGGCCAGGAGGCCCTGATGGCTGGCTGCACAGGCCAATCCAGGTTTGGTGGGAGGGATAAAATCAGCAGATTTGCATAAACTACCCACTCCAGAGTCTGCAGCAGAGGGGCTGATGTGGGGTGCCTGGGTGGCTCAGTGAGTTAAGCACCTGTCTTCAGCTCAGGTCCTGGGCTGGAGTCAACATTGGGCTCCTTGCTCATTGGGGAGCCTGCTTCTCCCTCTCCCTCTGCTCTCCTTCTTGTGCTCTCTCTGACAAATAAAATTTAAAAAAAGGAGAAAATCATGAGGAGAAAATACACTTATAGTACTGTATACAGTATTTAAACAAATCTGCATATAGGTGGACCCTCATAGGCCAAGCCCATATTGTTCAAGGGTCAGCTGTGTTGACAGCTGTGGTCACCAGGTTGTACGTCAGATTCCCAGAGTTCAATAATCTTTTTTTTTTTTTTTTTAATTTAAAGATTTTATTTATTTATCTGACACACACAGAGAGAGATCACAAGTAGGCAGAGAGGCAGGCAGAGAAAGCGGGGCAGCAGGCTGCTCCCTGAGCAGAGAGACTGATGTGGGGCTCAATCCCAGGACCCTGGAATCATGACCTGAGCCGAAGGCAGAAGCTTAACCCACTGAGCCACCCAGGCGCCCCTGGAATTCATTCATCTTATAACCCAAAGTTTGTGCTCTTTGGTTACCTTCATCCATTGCTCTCCCCCCCACCTCCTAACTCCGGCAACCACCAGTCTACTCTGTTTCTGGGAGTTCTTTTCATTTTGTTTCATTTACTTGTGATTCCACATGTAAATGAGCTCATAGTGTCTTTCTCTGTCTTATTTCACTTCACATAATGGCTTTGAGCTTGCTGCTTGTTGTCATAAATGCAGGACTTCCTTTTCTCGTATAGTTGAATAATATACCATTTAAAAAATTATTTATTTATTTGAGAGAGAGAGAGAGAAAGAGAGAGGGCAGGAGTGAGGGGAGGGCCAGAAGGACAATCAGACTCCCAGCTGAGCACAGAGCCCGACGTGGGGCTTCATCCCAGGACCCTGAGATCATGACCTGAACCAAAGGTAGACGCTTAAACGACTGAGCCACTCAGGTGCCCCAGTCTTACTTTTTATAGATCGCATTTTCCTTACTTGTTCCTACCTCCTCACTCATTGTGGATTCCAGATGAGGGATCACATCTGTCTCACTGCTGGGTCCCCAGTCCCAACACCGTCACGGTGCTTTCAAGAAAGATTATTTTTATTTTCTTTGAAATAAACTGTTGTGAAATAATTTCAAGGGCGCCTGGGTGGCTCAGTCATTGGGCATCTGCCTTCAGCTAGGTCATAATCCCGGGGTCCTGGGTTCGAGCCCCACATTGGGCTCCCTGCTCAGCGGGAAGCCTGCTTCTCCCTCTCCCATTCCTCTTGTGTTCCCTCTCTCACCATCTGTCAAATAAATAAAATCTTTTAAAAAAATGCAGAGGAGTTGCAGAAGTGGCACAGGGAGCTCCTGTAGACCCACTTCCTAGGTTCCCCTATTGTTATCACCTCCCATGACCCTGGGACACTGGTCACAATGAAGAAAACAGTGTCGTTTGAATTCCAGGAACTAAACTCCAGACTTGATTTTGCCAACTTCCCCTTTCATGTCCTTTCCTAGTGCAGGAGCCAACCCAGCACACCACACTGCATTTAGCTGTCCCACTGGTCCAATGTCTTCTGGGCTGGGACAGTTTCTCACTCCCGTTTTTTATGACCTTGACAGGTTTGTTGATGGGCCCTTCCTGGCCAGCCATTTTGTAGAATGAGCCCAGTTTGGGTTTGTCTGATGTTCTTCTCATGAGGAGGCTGGAGTATGGATTTTGGAAAGAATATCACCAAGGTGAAAAGCTTCTGTGCCTTCTCATCCCATGAGAGCCAGGACTGCACTAGAGTCCCAAGACATTACTGCTGACTTTTGTTACTCAGTTAAGGTTGTGGGTGCCAGTCTGCTGCACTAAGTCACTGTTCCCCTCTGTTATTTGGAAGCATGTTCTAAACCCAGTCCACCCTTGAGGTAGGGGGTGGGAAGGATTCAACTTCACCTCCTGAAGTGGGGAGTCTGTTTTCTGGAATTCTTTTCTTTTCTTTTATTTTAAAAAGATTTTATTTATTTATTTGACAGAGAGATATCACAAGTAGGCAGAGAGGCAGGCAGAGAGAGCAGGGGAAGCAGGCTCCCCAATGAGCAGAGAGCCTAATATGGGGCTCCATCCCAGGACCCTGGGATCATGACCTGAGCCGAAAACAGAGGCTTAACCCACTGACCACCCAGGCACCCCATTATTATTTTTTTATAAAGATTTTATTTACTTATTTGATGGACAGAGATCACAAGTAGGCAGAGAGACAGGCAGAGAGAGAGAAGGGGAAGGAAGCTCCCTGCTGAGCAAAGAGCCCAATGCAGGACTCCATCCCAGGACCCCGGGATCATGACCAGAACCGAAGGCAGAGGCTTTAACCCACTGAGCCTCCCAGGCGCCCCTATGGGATTCTTTTAAAGAAAAATTTGCCTCTTATCCCCCCATTTGTATGTTTGTTCATTATTTATATCAATATAAACTCATGTATATTTATTTCATACTTTGGTTATAATCCAATGCCGTGTTATTAAGAAATCTTTAGGAAGGGGTACCTGGGCCCACTTTACACGTGAGAAAACTGAGTCCTAATGTCAAAATGGTAGAGGCAAGATTTGAATCTGTCTGGGTCAAGCAGAAATTGCCCTAGCCCAGTTGCAGGAATTTGTTTCTGCTGGGTAACAAACAAGCACTTTCCTCTCTCCAGACTTCAGAGGATGCAAAGGTGTCCAGGCTTCCCATTCTTAATTATCTTCTTTACTATCCCTTACCCCAGTTTTGCTCTATTATAAATTCATTTATCCTTTTATAAAGCTTCTCTCACTAGAATATAGAACAAAAATCACATCTACCATTTTTGCATACCAGTTATTTCTATATTATAAGTTCCCTCCCTGTCTTAACCTCATGGCATCCATTGTTTTATACTTTCTTAGGTCACAAGTTCTGTGGGCACAGAACTTTACAGTTTATAAAGTTTATATGATGCTTTCACACATCATCTAATCTTCATGATGACCTTATGAAGTAAGCATTACAACCATTGTGTTTCCCATTCCATATGTGAGACAGTTGAGATCAACAAGCCTGAGAAACTTGCCCAGACCTATTGCTGTGAAGTGGCAGACACTGTAAGACATGTGGAGTGACTCAAAGATGACAACCAGTATGGGACATTTGGGCCTGTGCCCACTGTTCATTATAGAGTATTAGTGTGTAACATGTTGGTGCCTATTTACTTTCTCGATTCCTTTTTTTTTTTTTTAAAGATTTTATTTATTTGACAGACAGAGAGATCACAAGTAGGCAGAGAGGCAGGCAGAGAGAGAAAGGGGGAAGCAGGGTTCCTGCTGAGCAGAAAGCCCAATGCGGGGCTTGATCCCAGGACACTGAGATCATGACCTGAGCCGGAAGGCAGAGGCTTAACCCACTGAGCCATCCAGGTGCCCCATTTCTATTCCTTTTGATTCATCCTTGGTAGGTTGTATGCTTCTGGAAACTTATCTATTTCTTTGAGGTTATCCAATTTGGTGGCATGTAATTGTTGACAGCAGTATTTTCCGATCACGTGCATTTCTGTAGTGTCAGTTGTAATGTCTCATCTTTCCTTTCTGATTTTATTTATTGAAATATTTTTAATAAAAAAAATTAAAAAAAATCTGGTTCAGCATAGCTAAAGGTTTGCCAGTTTTGTTTTATCTTTTAAAAATATATATACATTTTAAAGATTTGTTTTTAGAGAGAGAGCATAAATGGGAGGGGCAGAGAGGGGAGAGAGAATCTCAAGCAGACTCTATGCTGAGCTCAGCCTGGCACAGAGCCTGACACAGGGCTTGATCTGATCACCCTGAGATCACGACCTGAGCCGAAAACCAAGAGTTGGATGCTTAACTGAATGTGCCACCCAGGTCTCCATATATATGTGTGTGTGTGTATATGGGACCACATCTGTCTCACTGCTGGGTGAGCAGTGATGGTATATATAGTGAGGTACACACACACAAACACACAACACACACACACACACACACACATACACACACACACACACACACATATATATATATATTATATTTAAGTTTGTCTATATATGTAATCTCTACATATATAGCTCAAACTCAGCACCCCAAGATCATTAGTCACTCTAATGCTCTACTGACTGAGCCAGCCAGGTGTCCCTGTTTTATCTTTTCAACAAACCAGCTCTTAGTTTCATTGATCTTTTTTATTGTTCTTCTGGTCTCTATTTCTTTTATTTCCATTATGATCTTTATTCTTTCTTTCCTTCAGCTAACTTTGGGCTTGGTTCACTTGAGATAATAAAGTTAGGTTGTTTGAAATTATTTTCTGTGCTTAGGTTTTTATTTATTTATTTATTTATTTATTTAGGATTTTATTTATTTTGACAGGCAGAGATCACAAATAGGCAGAGAGGCAGTCAGAGAGAGAGAGGAGGAAGCAGGCCACCGCCGAGCAGAAAGCCGGATGCGGGGTTCGGTCCCAGGACCCGGAGACCACGACCGGATCCGAAGGCAGAGGGTTTAACCCACTGAGCCACCCAGGTGCATTTTAAACAATCATTTTAAACAATCTCTACACCCAAGGCGGGGCTCAAACTCATGACCCTCAGATCAAGACCTTCTGGCTCTTCAGACTGAGCCAGCCAGGCACCCCTTGCTTTCTTCTTTGACCCATTGGTTGTTCAGGACTGTGTTGTTACAGTTCTGCACATTTGCAGATTTCCCTTGCTTTCTTCTTGTTGGTTTCTAGTTTTGCATCATTGTGGTCAGAAAGGATACTTGGTATGATTTTGGTCTGAAGACTTGGTTTGTATCTTATCCCGTAGTCTTTCTAGGATAATGCTCTGTGTCCACTTGGGAAGAATGTGTATTGGGCTTCTGTTGGATGGAATATTCTATAAATGGCTGTTAGTCAAGTATGTTCAAGTCCAGTTTTTCCTTGATTTTTTTGTCTGGATAATCTATTCATTGCTGAAGTTTTTTTTATTGTCTATTTCTCCCTTCAGATCTGTTAATATTTGCTTAATATATTTAGGTGCTCTGATGTTGGCTGTGTGTACATTTAGAACTATTATATATTCTTTATCAATTGACGCTTATTCATTGTATAATGTCTCTCTCTGTCTCTTGTTAACATTTTGGCTTCAAGTTTATTTTGTCTATTGCTTCTCAGCCTTTTGGCTCTGAATGTAGTGTAGTGTCTGTTTTCATCAGTTTAAAGCCTATTTTGTCTGGTAAATATATAGCACTCCCCACTGTTTTTGGTTTCCACTTCCATGGGCTATCTTTTTCCATCCCTTCATTTAAGACTGTGTGTCTCGTCGGGCAGCATATGGTTGTGTCTTGGTTTTTAAATCCATCCATCCACTCTGTGCCTTTGGATCAGTGAATTCAATCCAGGTTGAAAATGAAAGGATGAAAAATGATACTCTATGCAAATATTAAGAATAAGAATAGCTATGCTGGAATCAGACCAAATAAACTTTAGATCAAAAATAGACCAAAGACTTAAATGTAAGAGCTAAACTGTGTAAATCTTTAAAGAAAAGAGTTAAATAAATCTTCGTGGGGATAAAAATCCTCATGGTCTTGGATTTGGCTGTGAATTCTTACATATGGTGCCCAAAGCACAAGCCACAAAAGGAAAAATAATAGGACTTTACCAAAATTAAATTCTTTCTTGCTTCAAAGAATACCATCAAGAAAGATCTAATACAGCTTACAGAATGGAAGGAAATATTTGCCGATCATGTACCTCATAAGACCTATTACCCGGAATATATAAAGAACATTGGCAACTCAACAAGAAAATGTCAAATAACCAAATTTTTTAAATGAACAAAAGATTTGGGTATTGCTTCAAACGGGAGCAATTCTCGATAAGCACATTAAAAACACATGAGATACCACACACCTCACTAATATGGATGTAATTAAAAACAACCAACCAACCAACCAAATTTTGGCAATGATGTGGAAAATTGAAACCTTTGCAAATATAAAAAGGAAAATAGTTTGCAAGTTTCTCAAAGAGTTAAACACAGAGTTACTATATGACCCAGAAGGCGTGTGTGCCTGGGAGAAATAAGAGAACTTGTACAGGAGCGTTACAGCAGCACTACTCATAATAGCCAAAATGTGGAAACAACCCAACTGCCCATCAGCTGATGAGTGGAAATAGAAGTATTCTATCCATACAGTGGATATTATTTAGCCATTTCAAGGGTGAAGCATGGATATATGCTACAACTTGGATGAAACTTGGATACATTTTGCTTACTGAAAAAAGACCCAAAAGGCAACACATCATATGACATTTATATAAAATGTCCAAAATAGGAAAATCCACAGAGACAGAATGAGCTAGTGCTGGGGGGATATTGGGCAGACAAAATGATATTGACTGATAATAGGTATGGGGTTCCCTTTTGGGGTGATAGAAATGTACTGGGATTAGACATGATTGCAAAACCCAAAGATACTGGGATGCCTGGGTGGCTCAGTCGGTTGAGAGGCTGCCTTCCTTCGGCTCAGGTCATGATCCCAGCGTCCTGGGATCGAGTCCCACATTGAGATCCTTGCTCTGCAGGGAGCCTGCTTCCCTCCCAACCCTCTCTCTGCCTGCTTCTCTGCCTGCCTGTACTCTATCTCTCTGACAAATAAATAAATAAATAAAATCTTAAAAAAAAAACCCCAAAGATACTAAATACCCACCAAACTGTACACATTAAAAAAAAGATCAAATTATGAGATGTGAATTGTATCTGGATAAAAAAGAATAGGACTTAGTATTTTTCTAGTTTTTTTTTTTTAACATTTGTATAGTTTGTCTCTTAACATGATTCATCAATAAACTGCAGTTGACCCTTAAAAAACACAGATTTGAACTGTGAGGGTCCATTTATTCATGGTTTTCTTTTTTTATTTTGTTTTGTTTTTTGAGCACAAGCAGGGGGAGGGGCAGAGAGAGAGAAAGAGAGAGAGAGAAGCAGCCTCCCTGCTGAGTAGGGAGCCCGATGTGGGGCTCCATCCCAGGACTCCGGAATCATGCCCTGAACTTAGCCACCCAGGTGCCCCAGTTTTGTTTTGTTTTGATACAGTACAGTACTGTAAATGTATTTTCTCCTCTTTATTTCTTTCAAGAACACTTTCTTTTCGCTAGCTTACTTTATTGTAAGAATATGGTATTTAATACAAATAACATACAGAATAGGTCTTAGTTGACTGTTTATGTCAACGATAAGGTTTCTGGGCAACGGTAGGATATTAATTAGTAGTTAAGTTTTGGGAGAGTCAAAAGTTACACTTGGATTGTTGACTGCATGGGAGCTTGGCATCCCTAACCCTTACGTCGTTCAATGGCCAACCATACAATAATTTTTCTTGAGTGAGCTTAATGATGGGATTCCCACAGTGAAGTCAGTGGGGTAGCTTGTAGGGGACCCTGTGTGGCCAGAGCCCTTTTGCCTACAGGGGCGCGCAGGTATTTTCTTCACTGAAGATCACTCCCCACATGTATCTTTTGTTTGAATTCATTATCTTTTTTATTTTTTAAAATATTTTATTTATTTATTTGACAGACAGAGATCACAAGTAGGCAGAGAGGCAGGCAGAGAGAGAGGAGGAAGCAGGCTCCCTGCTGAGCAGAGAGCCCGATGCAGGGCTCCATCCCAGGACCCTGGGATCATGACTTGAGCCGAAAGCAGAGGCTTTAACCCACTGAGCCACCCAGGCGCCCCTGAATTCATTATCTTTTTGTATTCCTGAAGCAAGGTACGGGGAAAGCAAGGTACGGTATGCACAATAGGGATGGTTATTTAGGTCCTCCCGGCGGAAGTATTCATACCATACTCCCAGACCAAACTTTGGCTCTCCTTTTCACTAGCTGCCCGGGGAGCCCCCTGAATCCAAGTAGGTCTCAGGAAGATGGAGCTTGCCATTTGGTGTGAACCTAAAATACCCCAAAGACTGAATCTACATGGGAATAATAACTTTCTTTAGATGAGGCAAGTGGCAAGCCAGCACAATACAGTGACTGAGAGCATGGGTGTGGGGGCCTGATGTCCTGAAGTCAAATCCCATTTGAAAAACACGTGTGTCTGGGGAGGCTTATTAGCTTTTTTTTGTTTGTTTGTTTCTCAGTTTCCTGCTCTGGAATATGGAACTGTTAATAGGATCTGTTTATTGGTATTATGTTATGAAACCAAAAATAAGGAAATACGAAGCCTGGAGAAAAAGGATCGATGCTTTTTCAAGTTCTCCCGACATAAGTGTTCAAATAGATGTCTGGAAGAATAAGAAATGTAGTACTGGTCTCCTCTAGAGAGGGCACCTGGAAGGCTGCAAGACAGTAGAATGGAAACTACATGAACATGTTTTAGTGCTCGTGGGAAAAAGTCTGACTTCTTGTGATGCTCACATCTGCACTGTGGGGTGGGCAGAGTAGGGACTTGTGGTCTATATTTAGTGGCTCAGTGCATGACATTTAGAGAAATGAAGTGACTCAGAGTCACAGCACTGACGAGAGACAGCTCTGAAGCAGGGTATGCAGTTGCCTCCGTGGGGATAAAGATCTCTGATCACCAGGGTATGGGATCCATGATCACGGGGGGTATGAGATTGTGCCCAAACCCTTTCCCCTACTCCCTTGCACACATCTTCCTGCCCCAAGGTTGCTGTGAGGAGACAGCTGGCACCCTAAGGAGGTGCTGGTCTGAGAGAATGGCTCAAAGCCTGACCCAACTCCTGGTTCTATGTTTCAATCCCCGACCCCATGATGGACAGGGTGTGTGTGTGTGGGGGGGTGATTCAAACACGTCTCCATCTCCTCGTCCGTCAGCCCCCAGCACTCGATGCTACCAGCTGCCTTGCTGGTGGTCAGGTGACCACCAGGAATGACCACTGGTCTGCTTGACTCTCAACTGTCTCAGAACCCAGGACATTCTAAACCAACTGCCGACTTTGGCAGTTGCGCCAAGAATTCATCTTCAACTGACCAAACCTGGGCGATGAGCAGTTCATTTTAGCTGAGAGAGGGGTCTGCCAGGCTGGTGCTCCGGTGGCTTTAATGGATGAAGTCTACAAGCCCTGAGTATCTCTGTGACCAAGGATCAGACCCATCATCTGAGCAGCCAGAACTAAGGCATGGCTGAGAGCAGGCATGGGCTCCCTTGTTCTGAGCGAGCTCCTTTCCTGCTCCTTCCTTCCTCCCCAACATCCAGTCTCTGCCATACAAACTACAATCTCTCTACAACCTACTTACTGATTTTATACCCACAGTACCTTTAATGGAGCAGTCAGTGGGGGTGATATTTGTAGCTCTGCCCTGTTGTTTGGCCGGAAGCCCATTTTGATGCTGCTGGGGCTATGCTGGGGAGGGCCACTAGATTTTCTTAAGCACAGATGATTTCCTTGTGAATCCTTTATGATCTTTTTTTGTAACCCGAGCCATGATCCTGGAAAGTACACTAACCACGGAGAGACTAGTTGATACGCGGCTGGGAGAAGACCGTGGGAGTGCTTTCATTCATTCCTAGGTCACACTCCCGTTTTTGATCATCTGTTCCTGGGGAACAAGCTGGGCTCACATAGGGGGGATTGTGGTGTGGTGAGTGCTTACCACCTCCAGCAGACTGATGTGCGGGACGCGAGTTTATTGAGATGAGACAGTATAGAAAAGACAATATAGAGGACAGTGACCGGGAGCATGGGAGTGTCTGATGCCTGGTATCCAATCATACCAGAAGCCACACATGCCTGGGAAAATTTCTTAACCCTTCTGTCCTCGGTTACCTGTTCTGTGATATGGGGTCTGCTTACTAGTATTACCTTAGAAAGCTTAGTATAAGAAAATCCAGATGATGCTGAAAGACCATGACTGGCACCTTGGAAGGGCTACATGACTGATCGGATAGAACATGTCTGGAAGAATAATCAAGAAATGCGGGAGTGGCTGCCTCCAGCGCGGAAGCATGGATGGCTGTGGGACAGGGGAGGGTGGAAGGTGACCTTTCAGCCATCGCATGGGCACGATGCTTTACCGCTCTGCCACCATCTCCTGTGAGTCCCCTCAGCCCCCCATGGGGTGGGTACACAGGGCAGGTGCAGACACCCGTATTTCCTAGTTCATGGCACTGAATTCATAGATTTTAAGTAACTTGTCCAGAGTCATAACTGATGGCTGATAGATCTGGGACAGGCATACAGGTGGTTCCCTGCGGACAGAGATCCCCATGCCCCTCAAATCCTCTAGATCCTGTCCTGGACTCCAGACCAAGGGCTCCCCTCCCTCTGTACCCCAAACTCTTTCTGCTGCGGGAAACAGGACATGCCCGTGACAAAGAAGGGCACATGTCTGACTCGGCCACCTCCCATAGATTTCAATCCCTGACCCAAACGCTCTGACGTTTTCCTGAAAGAAAGCCCCTGAAGGGTCGGGGGGGTTCCAATCTGTGTCCCTCCCTCCTCCTTCAGCATCTTCACATATCAGCTGCCCGAAGTGAGCTCTTGGGCGTCTACTCGGCCCCCACGTGGCTGAGTCCACAAATTTCCCAGCCAACTGCCCACATGGCAGGTCTCTAGTAAATTAGCTTGGCCTTTACCCTCCAACCGTGGATGAACAGTTAGTGCTGATTAATGAGGACAGTGACCCATTGCGCTTGTGTTTGGTGGTTTAATGGAGGAAGCTGGCATGTCCCCTTTTGTCTACTGATTACTGATTTGAACAACTATGTGAGCCTGGCTTAAGGTCTGGTTGAGGATGGAGAGGGGCTGCACTGTCTCTGAGTAGGTGCTTTCTTACCCCTAATATGACAAAGTTTCCACAGACTCCTCATCCCTAGATCCTGTATGGCAGGAGAGAGTGCCATGTTGTTCTAGAGGGTTTCCATCATAGCTATAGCCTGTGACATCCACCCCAGGACTCTGCCAGAGAGTCACCCGGACCCTCCTTCCCTCTGTCACCAAATGCTCATTTCACCAACCCAATGGCCCTGTCTCTTCTCAACCGCTCTTCCAGGCAACCCCCAAACAGCCAGTGACCCTGTGAGATCCCAGGGTTACTTCTAAACCTCTAGATTTACACAGCTCACATGGGGTTTGGGATTTTGCCATCCACATCCAGAAGAGCTGACCCGTGCTCTCCCCTTTCCTGCCACGTCCATGCTGGGATGGCATCTAGAGTCTCCTGATATAATGAAAGCAATGTGGGCATGTGCCCTCCGTGTCTCTTCTCTGGGAGACGGTGGAAGAGACTGGCATCCTTTCCATCTTCAATATTTGGTTGAAATCAGAGAAAACACCCTGAGGCTTGAAGTTTGCTTCCTGTGAAGATTATTTTTTATTTTTCCTGTTTTGAATTGCTGCTTACTCCATATACTGTACAGTGCACCGTCTTTAGTGTACACTTTACGGTTTCCCATAAACGTGCTTGCTGCCAACCCCCAGTCTGCCATGCTGACCGGCTCTGGCCCCCTGACAGCCTCCTGTAGAAAGACATCAAGGTTGTCACTAATTTATTAGGACACAAGTGTGAAATCAACCACTCCATGAATATTCCAAGCATGACAATTATATGTAATTGGCACAAAAATATTTGGGGCAGCACACTGGAATGGCAGTGGAGCAGTGGAGAGCTGGGAGAATCCAATTTCCACAGTGGAAGTGTGGGGGCAGGGCAAGGAAGCTTCGAGAAGCCCCTCCGAAGCATCTGGGCTTTCACAGAGTGAACAGAGTGCAGTGCCCACACACGAATTCAGTGACTGCTACTTTTGCTTCCAGGGCTGTTCTGCTTTTGTGTTTCATTTTAGCAGGATATAAATTCTGCTTCATGCGAAAACCTCCAGCATTAACTATAAAATGTATCTCTGCTCTGCGTTAGCAGGCTGGGACCAGAGGAGCCGCAGCGAGGCAGACCTTGGTCCTTGGCTTCCTGTCCTGTTAAGCTTCCAAACACTTTCCAAGCCCAGGTGCTCTGAGGCCCCAGCTGACTCCTGCAGGGCACTTCCTTCCCAGGCGTCTCAGCAGCATCTGCAGCACAAACACGGGGGCTGGGCTCCCCTGGGGAAGCACAGAGGCTGGGAGGAGAGCGGCCTAGGGTGTGTGGGCAGGTCCCAGAAGACTCCTCAGGTCTTGAAAGGTGACCTTAACACCTGGGTGGCTCAGTTGGTTAAGCCACTGCCTTCATGACTCAGGTCATGATCCGAGAGTACTGGGATCAAGTCCCATATGGGGCTTCCCCTGCTTTGCAGAGAGCCTGCTTCTCCCTTTCCTTCTGCCTGCCATTCCCCCTGCTTGTGCTCACTCTCTCTGTCAAATTAAAAAAAAAAAAAAAAGAAAAAAACCCGAAAAGACAGGTGACCTTAGGCCCTCAGGTCCCCAGCAGTCAGTCAGATCCACAGGGCACCAGGTCTGTTTGCAGCTCTCAGGCTGAGGGTGATGTATGTCTGCTGAGAGTATCTGTAAGTATCGTCCAGGAGAGATTCAACCTGGGCCTGTGACCAGCCGACCCTTAAGCCACTGGTCCCCTGGACAGTGAGTGACCTGGAGCAGTGGAAAGGGGAGGCTCTCGATGCCAGGGTGGAGAGCCGGAGTCCCACCCCTGGGCCTGTGAAGAACAGGAGGTCTGGTGACACAGGTCTGACGCTGTCTTCCCGTGGGAGGACCCAGTGTGACACCTGCACTGTCAAGGGGGACAGTTATCTGGAAGGCTTCTCTTCTTCTCCGTGTTTTGGTTGCATGCCTACCAAACTTGCCTGTGCTTGTCAATTAAACATTTTTTTCATTATAGTGTCCTAGTAGAAGTAATACCACGTTTAAACATGAAAACCTTATGGAAGACACCGTTTTTCCAGAGTGTAATGAAACCAGCTATATTTAAGCTATTTAATTACAATGCCAGAATAATAATAAGAACACGAGTAACTTGCAATCCTACCTCTTTAGTTCACCCGAAATTAGCATTCCACAGAATTTCCTTCGATTTTTGTTTTTTCAATTTTTACACATGCACGAAAAATCGATCGGACCTCAGCCTGAGAAACGGTGCCATGAGGTGATCTTGGCTGTCCACAGGTCTCCGTAGAGGCTGAGGGACCCCCAGGGCTCGGATCTCTCCCAGCTGGGGATGGATGTTGCTTTGTCGTCTACTTGAGCCCCAGCTGCCATGTGCCCTTGGAACACGTGGTGGGGCTGGGCTGAGCTGCCTTGCTGGCATGGGAGGGAGCCCCAGGGCCTCTGTCCTCCTCACGTTCCCAGGGAGCCTGAGCTGTGGAAAGTCAGGACTCCCCACCCTCCCCTGCCGCAAGACTCTCCCACACCCCAGTGATTAGCTGTAGATACGCCCTATCAACCTCGGGGAGTTGGAAGGGCGGGGTGGGTCTCCCTGAGTGAGATGCTGAACACCTCCAGGGCACCCTTCACAAAGAACACAGCGTGACCCACACCTCTTGGGGCTGAGCGCCTGGTGGCCCTGTGGGCACTGATGGAACGCCCCTCCCAATTAGGAGCCACTGGAGGCTGCCGCCTACCCACTGTGGGACCTCTATAGAAGCTGGAGGGGGGGTCCCCACTCCCTCGGAAGAGGTGCTCAGGGAATCCTGCAGTTCCCTGTACAGATTTTTACCACCATCTCATTTCTACTTCTGTGTCACGTGCAGTAGTGTCCACCCTGGCCCTCCGCTCTGGGCTGTTTCACCCTGATGTGCCAAAGAGAGAGTGAGAGAAGCAGTGGAGAACATGGGACTTGTTTGCTTCCTGCTTCTCTCCCCCACCCCCCGCTTCCTCCACGCTCACATTTCCTCCTATTCTGCCACTTTATCAGCTTTTATGTCCTGCACCCCCTCTCTTGAGCCCAAGACAAGAGAACTTCTGGTGCCAGACTTGCGCAGGACCTGACAGCTGGTGGAGAGAGAAGAAGGGGGATGTTCAGAGCCCCCTCCTCGTACCTGGCACAGGAGAGCACAAAGATGGGGGGGTGCCCAGGGCAGAGCCAGGCTTCTGGAACCCCTCCTGCCGGGAGCTGTGTGTGTGTGTGGCCCAGCCCTTCTCACTGCACCCTCCTGTCTCCCTGTCCGCTACTTGGTGCTGCTCAGCACCATTCAGCGGCACAGACCCGGGTCAGGAGCCAGGGCGATGCAGGAGAACAGGTGAAGGAGGCAGTGGCTGGGGATTTTATAGACATTGGAGATGCAAGGACCTTTTGAGCCTGGTTAGGACCAGGTCCTTCTGGATGACAATCATCCAATCAGGGAACAGGGAAGAGTCACAGAGGGAGCTCATGGGTAGGGAATCAAGAAAATGAACAGGAGATGACAGAGGAGATAAATTATCCACTCAGTTTTGCTCCCTCTGTCCAGTCTTCAAAATCTGCAAAGGAACCCCCTGCATGGAGCTTGACAGGAGTGGCTCAGAAGAGGGGGTGGCCTTGGGAAATGACGTGGGACAGTCAGGGCTGAAGTGAGAACTCATGTTCACTCCCTGGGGATTATGTCCCTGACCCCAGAACTCAAATCTGTCCTCAGCTCTGCGGTCCTCCCAGGACCATGACCTTCACCTTTGTGATGAGGAGGGGGTCTAGGGTCTCTAGACCCTTCCCAGCCCTCACATTCATACCTGGGACCAGCAAGGAGCACCTGTCATCCCATTCCTGCAAGGTGCAGTTACTGTCCCCATGACTTTCTGGGCAGGACATTGCCCCTCCTTCCCCCCCTTCCCAGCTTCCCTGCTTGTTTTGTCCCTTGAATAAAGCCCATTTCCCTTCTCTTTGTCCATCCCCACCGATCTGATTCTCCAAAATGGGAAGATGTACTGCCAACCTCCAGTCAGCCACACGATCTTACTCAGGAGGGGACTGTCCATGGGCACAAGGTCGTGCTGGGCCCATAGAGACAGTGAGAGCCAACGCCCTATGTCTGGGGTAACCCCAAGTTCTAGGGAGACATTTAAATCTCACAACAACCCCATAGCATTCTAAAGATGAACACAAGCTTAGAGGTCATCTAGCTTGTCCAAGGTCCTCCACAGTCTATAGGTGAAGTGAGAGGATATCTACAGCAGAGGCAGCCATGTGAACACCAGTGCTTGCCAGCATTTGCTTCAAGACCCGAGCCCTGGAAGGCCTGGGGGAGGCCCCGGGCAGGCCTGAGGGAAGGTCCCACAGAGGGCCGTGACTGTGATGTGGGGAGCGGGCCCATCGCTGTCTGGCTGGGGCAGCAGGTTCTAATAGGAGCAGGGTGCTCAGAACCCTGGCTCTGGTGCTCAGAACCTCTTTCCTAGGCCTGGTCGGTCCCAGGAGGCCAGCTCAGCGAGACCATGAGAGCCACTGTGTGTACACAACCCCACAGCCATCATACACACCTCTGTCTCGGGTCCCACAAACCTGACCCAGGAGTTCCCCTGCTCAGTTCTCAACACATGAGATTCAAACATAAACAAGGCTTTGCTGCTTGGCAGAAGCAGAGCAGAAAAGAGCAGGTCTGGGGAAAGATGATCTTCACCAGCAAAGCACACTGAAACCCACCCACAAAATATCTACTAGTATTATGTCATTGATATTAAGAAAGCAGGCCAAGCCATCACACATATTCATTTCTTTTCTCTGATTTCAAAGGCCCCTCCCTCGCCTCAGTCTCCAAAACAGCAAGTGAACCCATGCTCCTGGAACCGTTGTCTATTGATTCCTACCTGAGTGTAGTTCCCAACCTGGCAAGTCTTCCCTCTCTGAACTGACCTCATAGATGGTCTCCAGGCTCTATTCTATTGAGACACAAGCGTGAGCAGCGGGTTGTTAGAGAGAGGGGGTCCCCTGTGCCTGGGGCTCCAGCGGAGGCCAGGCTGGCTCGGCCGCCATCACCTGTTCTTCCTCCAGACCCATAGCAGCCCTGGGCTCCCTGGAGTCAGAGCCCTTCAACAAGACCTTGAGCAGCCTCACTGCTCTTTAGGAAAGAAAATCTTAAATATCGAATCAGAAAAGAGGATTCCAAACAGAGCACCTTCAAAGCCCAGAGACAGACTACTTACTCTTATTTCAAAAGAACCTACCATTACAGGAAAGGAACAAAACAGAGACTGAATCTGGGTGGCTCAGTCGTTTCAATGTCTGCCTTCAGCTGGGTTTCTGATCCCTGGGAGCAGGCCTGCATTAGTCTCCTGGCTCAGCCTGGAGTCGCTTCTCCCTCTCCCATGGCCCCTCCCCGCCAATCCTTCACTCTCTCTAAAAAATAGAATCTCTCCAAGGCTGAAAAACAGAAAGAAATCCTCTAATACATATACTTCATCTTTCTGATTTCCTACCTCCCACTCTCGGTCTCCAAAGCAGCAAGTGAACCTGACTGCTCCTGGACCCATTCCTTTGATTCCTACCTGAGTGTAGTTCCCAAACTGGCATGTCTTCCCTTTCTGAACTGACCTCATAGATGGTCTCCAGGCTCTGTTCTATTGAGAGACAAGCATGAGTGGTGGGTTGTTAGAGAGAGGGTCTCCCTTGTGCCTGCAGGCCTGCATTAGTCTCCTGGCTCAGCCTGGAGTCGCTTCTCTTTCTCCCAAGGGTCCTCCCCACTACTCCTTCACTCTTTCTAAAAAATAGAATCTCTCCAAGGCTGGAAAACAGAAAGAAATCCTCTAATACATATAGTTCATCTTTTTGATTTCCTACCTCCCACTCTCAGTCTACAAAGTAGCTGCTGTAACCTGCCTGTTCCCAGGAACCCTCTCCCCTTGGTTCCTACCTGAGTGTAGCTCCCTACCTGGAGGGTCTTCTTCCTCTGAGCTGACTTCTAATATCGTCTCCAGGCTCCATTCTATAGAGACACAAGCATGAGCAGCGGGTTGTTAGAGAGAGGGGCTCCCTTGCGCCTGCTGCTCCAGCGGAGTCCAGGCTGGCTCGCCCAGCATCACCTGCTCTTCCTCCCAATCCTCAGATCTGCCCTGGACTCCCTGGAGTCAGAGCCCTTCAACAAGACCTTGAGCACAGCTGCTAATCTTCAATGAGAGGAAGGATGCCCCTTCCCTTGACCTTTCCCTTTCTCCATGGGATCATGATCGCTGTCTCCTGCACACGGATCGACCTGAGATCCCAATTTGTGGTTGAAACAGTCTGGGTTAGATGGCGTCCGTGAGCAGCCCCTCTGCCAGACTCAGAACAGGTGCCCAGGGGAGCTGTCTGTGAGGTTGGAAATGTTCTGTGTTGTAAACAATGCTCCACGAGTACCTGAAATGGGACTGGTGTGTTGAGGCATGGGAATATTCAACTTCATTTAATTTGAACGTGAGCATGCACATCTGGCTAGTTGCTGCCCCCTGGATAGCCTAGCTCTAGGATCGAAATATGAGGAAGATGTGACCTCCATGGTCTGGGGGTTGCTCCAAAGGTGTTTCCTGGCCTGATCTGATCATTCCTTTGCAGGTTCTCCCTGGCCTCCTTCTCCCATGCCAGGCATGACATGAAGCCCTGTGGACACTCACACAGGAAGGTCAATACCCAGGTCGTAGAGGAATCCCAGCAGGGACCCCCTTGTAAGCAGAGCTGACGAGCAGGACCCCATACATTTGTGCTGGATGTATTGAGGGCAGCAGAGCAGATGGGGGCCTCTTCACTGTCCTTAGGAGGCTGCCTTTCCATTCCTGATCCAGGCTAGAGTCTGGGAAGGCACCTAGCTTGGCAGGGGGTGGGGGAGGGTGGGTTGGGTTGGGGGTGGTGGTGGTGTGGTAATAGGCCCAGAGAAGCTGATGAGGGAACTTTCCAGCTCTGATCGGGACCCCAGCCCCGGGATTTACAAGAGGGGCTGTTCTGGGCTAAGCACTGGGGTGAGGAGGAATGAGGGAGATGCTGTTGGTGCCCTTGCAGTGGCTACCAAGGGCCAGGGCTCCTGTCCCCATGAGTGGGAGGACACAGAGTTTGAGTGTCAGAATTCTCAGGTCATTTCAGAGAAACCCTCAAACTGATGTCCTCTGGGCCATAAAAGTGAGCAGCAAGAAGCACCCCAACCGTGGGATCAGCTCCCATCACTTTGCTAAGCTCACTGTGCTTGGTATCCATGCCCCTCTCACCTCCTGTGCAACTAGAATGTTCTACAGCTTCCCTGGCCACATGGTGTGAGATCTCTTCAGTGTAAATGTGTCTGAAGGACAGACAACCCTTGGCCAACAACGTGTAGACAAGGGCTCGTCAGGTGACTCCCAGAAGCAGGTGAAAAGTAAAAATAAGTCGGTCCTTCTAGATCTCACGTATCAGGATTAGGAACCTTCTTTTCTCAGGCCTGACCATATGGTTCATCCCTTTGACTCACATTTTGGCCAATCCCAACTAGGACCCAGAATCCAGGTGGCTGTCCATGCGAAAGCCAGCATATTTTTTCCTAAGTGAGTGATTCCAGATTACGTCCCACTTTCACTTGCTCCAGGGGTCATTTGCATTACAGAAAACACTTCGAGGGGCGGATCTCCATGTGTACTGGTCACACAGGTCTTTGGTTCTCTTGATGAGCTTAGGAAACCAGATGGGCAACCGTGGTTGATTCAGAGGCCTCGAAAGCACATGCAGAGGACACCTGTGGGAAAGGCACGAGCTTTTTCTGAAGGATGTGTCTTATTCCGGGTTGGAACGACAAAATTCTTAATCCCAGGAGGAAAACATCTGTGGAGTAAAAGCCCCCTACTCTTCAGCTTAAGCTGTCTTGGTAAATGGCCTCTTGGCTCAGGTCACTTGGCTAAGGGCTCTCACTCAACACTTTCCCCACCATGGAAATTGTACATACCCCGAACATGTATGCATAACCTCATATACATAGTCAGATTTCATACGCAAATCAGATTATAAAGGAAAGAAACCAAGAAGGTAGGGAAAGCAACCTCACTTCAGGGACCAAAGGGGTCTCTTCCCCTGCTGCCTGCTCCCCCACCAGGTGCTCAGGGGGATCAGGGAGGACACAGATGGATTGTCAGTCATTTTCAGGGCCGTTCAGGACTAACTCAGGGTGCTTCGCTTGATGGGAGCATGGGGCCAGAGCATGTGGTCGTGGGTGGGTAACAAACATGGACTGAGCTCCTGCTGGGCCACTCTCCTTGGTGGTTGAAAGAAGGCAAAGCAGAGGAGATGGAACGAAATGAGAAACAGAGTCCTTGGCTTTGTAGCTGAAGGCAGCCTCAAGCCAGGCCCATCAGTCTACCCAGAGGACCAAACTATGCCCCATGTTTTGATGGCCCCTTCCCCGTGTTCCTCCTGCCCGATCTGCAGCTCCTTTCAGCGGTCCCTACCTCCTCGACCTCTTCCAAGACCCTTTTAGCCTCTGTGGAGGCCGTTATTAATCAGATGGTGTTTTCTTCATCCAGTCCTCTTGTGTGCATTCACTGAGGGGAGGGGGCTGTCCTCGTTCTGGTGGCACAGAGGGAGTGGAGCGAGGGCCCACGTGCTCAGCCTGCTGCACGAGCGCTGCAACGAGGGAGATGGGCACGGGGCTAAAACCAAAGTGGCACTCTGGGTTCTTTCTTGTCACTATCCCCAGGGTGTGCAGCTCTCACGGGATTTCAGGGGTTTTAGGGCTCCTGGTGATGATGCGGCCAGATATACTACAGTCACACGTGCATTCTTACTGGTTTTGTGCCAGCTGCTGGGGAGTGACTGAGACCTGGCAGAAGGTGACCCAGTCATCCTATGTAGCGCTTTCAGTGCTCAGGGTCTGTGAGCTGACCCCCAGGAGCATGTGGTCTTTCTACGCCCTTTTCACACACATGAGGACACCAATATGTAACACGCATACCTAGAGCTACTGTTGGAGAAGCAGACATGGTGAGACCTGAGGCCTCAGGGATTGCCCAGTCAGTGCCCCAGGACTGGAACATTCTCCTGGACAGAGGCCATGTGCACAGCTCTCCCTTGGCCCTAGACTCTTCGTCCATCTTCGGAGAACCTTTCCCCTGTCCTGGGTCCCCAAGATTTTCCTTGTGTTGAAGTATGTGGTCATATGGTACCTGGTCAGTTTCATCAGTTACATGTGGCCCCCACAGGAAGAGAACGGACTCGCACTTGTGGCGTGGATGGGGCGTGTGCAGTCCACCACCCTGCGATGGTCTTCGGGGGAGGGACCCACGGGCTGTTAGGACACCAGTGCATGCTACAGACCCTGATCTTGCTGTGTTGCTTTTCCTTCCTGTGAATGCAGTGTGTTCTAACCCATGCCACGTGTATTGAGCCTCCTTGACAACTCTGAACCCGTAGCAGATTCAGTGGGGCCGAGGTGTGTGGGTTCCTTCTTCTGGGGGTTGGCATCATCAGCATCTTTGCTGTCCTGCATGCACTGGGAATACCAACTGGCACTGGCTGCCGGGCCCTCCTGCTTGACAGCTGCTTTTTTTCCTGGGACCTGTCGAGGTTACCTTTTAATGATGACCGTATTTGGGATCTCTGTGGGCTTGGGGACTTGTAGGCACATACGCAGATGCTGGAACTTCTGGCAAGGGGACCGATGGTTCCGTTGATGAGTGACAGGTGCCCTTCTGTAGTCCAGACCATCAGCCCTGGGGACACACGCCGGGTTCACATTTCGTTTCATCCACTTAAGAGCTTGGGACTCGGACTCATCCAAATCTGCGCCACACTTTCTCCATTTGAGGCGTGGGGATATTGGACCAATCTCCATGTACTGGCATGGAGAGCGTTGAATGAATTAATGCATGTAAGGTGTGCAGCGGTGATCTCTGGCCTCCTCCCTCCTTCCCTCCTACCTATCTGAGCAAGTTAACACCACAACGTGATGTATAAGTGAGATGTATCTCTTGGTGCACACGCACGCACACCACCCAGACCCACCTTATGTACACACTATCCACACCACTGAAAGGGAACGCAGCTCTTTCCAGAACTGTAGAATATGGTAACAGTTCTTTATCTGGAATGGAAATTTCTTTCACCACATTCAAGTCCTTTTGGTCCCCAAGAAGCTGGAATCAGGATGGCTCGTCAGACCGAAGCCAGTGAAAAATAAAAAAGCTCTGCCCTTCTCATTCCCTAGATGTTTCTTCCTTTAGTAACTGGGTGACTCCAGAGTATGTACTATGTCATGGCTTTTGAGGCTGCCCGCAGTGACAGAAACCTCAACCTGACTTAACCATAGCTGTGGCCTAAAGAAATGGCTTTGGAAAAGAGCGTGACTGTGAGGTTGGAAGATGAAGGGTGGCCAGAACTTACCACACTGTTGATGACCTAGGTAGGCATAGGCTGGGTGAAACAGGCTGGGGAAGATGTCTGGAAAGACACTCTTGCAGTAGCGATCACAGCACACCATCATTCCAGTTCCAGAAATTTTCCTGGGCTATATCTTTTGTTGCATTCAAATTTGTCTTCTGCTTTCCATTCGTTTTTTTTTTTTTTTTTTTTACGCTCTTAACGTCTAGTCGATGAGACAATCAGTTGGATCCATTTGGCATGTTGATTTGATTTCAGGAAATGAACTAAGTCAGACATATGGTTTCACTTGTAGGTGGAATCTAAAAAACAAAACAAGCAAAGAAACAAAAAAAAGCAGAAACTGGCCCATAAACACAGAAAATGAACTGGTGGTTGCTGGGGGGTTAGGGGAGGGAAAGGGTGGGGGGAAGGGGAAGGTGAAGCCAAATGGGTGAAGGGGAGGGGGAGGTATAGGCTTCTAGTTAAGGAATGAAGGAATGAATAAGTCGTAGGGATGAAAGGTACAGCATGGGGAGTAGTCCTTGATGGCATGGTGGTGATGTTTGGTGACAACGGGAATGCACCAAAATGCACAGAGCTGTCAAACCACCGTGTCACACACCTGAAACTCATGGAACACTAACGGAACATGTGTGTCTGCTGCACGTCAATTAAAAAAAAAAAAACCCTAAATAGAAAAAAAATGTTTCTTTCAATCCTCAACTCAGCACTGCCTAAGGAACTCAGGAGTAAAACAAAGAAGTAAAAATTGCAGAAGTTTAATTCGAAATTTGAGGAAGAGGTCCAGGAAAGAAAAAAATTAACCAAAGACTGAAAGAGTAGGTTTATTGCCATATGTACTACCGAGCACATTAGCTTTTGACTATGAAATTAGCTTTTGACTATGAAATTTTCGATCTAGGATCCCAAGGGAATCAGTTTTTTTCCTCGTCTACATTTTACAGTGCGTGAAAACAAGAGAAATCTCATTCACCACAGGACACATTCTTTTCCCCATGTGTTCTTTTTTTAAAAAAAATTATTTTTAGCACAAATAGTTCTATTTGCTCCCTGGATATTCCCAGAAAAATTGCTGTTGTAGATGCTTCAGTGTAAAGACAGTCAGTGATCCTTGGTAAGCATCCAGTGAAGAAAAGAAAAGGAAAGGAAAAAAAGAATAAAATGCAGTGGCTCAAAAGTGGATATTTTGGTGAACAGAAAATGTGAGATGTATTGCTACTATTGAAAAAGGAACAACTTCCAATATCCAAAACCTTCCTAGGTGGGATCCGAGGTCCATCCATGCACAGGGAAGCCCTGGGTCTTGTGCTGGGAAAGCAGTGCTTTTCTGTTTCTCAAAGTCATGGTCCTTAAGCCAGGTTCAGCAGACAGACTGACCTTCCTCAGCCAGTGAACAGATTCTTTGCATATGTCCAGATTCCATTCTTTTAATGTTCCTACTTCTCAGTAATGACAGCCCGAAGTGAACCTGGGGGCGCTCCTGGACCCAAATCCAGTAGCTGATTCTCTTTCTGATTCTGTTTGAAATGCTGACATTGGACACTCTTCAGGTCATCAGAAATCTTCAGGTTGTTAGTGAATGTGTCCAGGTCTGTGGTCACAGCCACCGTGGAGAGAAAAATAAACTAGCGAATGGGCAGAATATATGGTCCAGTCTTACAAGAGACCTACATCCCCCTTCTGCATTTAAGTTGGTTTACTTCTGCCCTCTCCACTGTGGATACATCTTTTCCACACAAATCTTTCCTGATCTGAATAGGGAATCGGCTGAAGACTGGTGTTACAGTAGATCCTCTCTTAAAACTAGCCAATCAATAAACCTGCAACAAAGTCATGAAAGATCGAAATAAGCAATATAAGACATATGCTGCACTGTAAATTTTGAAATACCTTTCTTTCTTTTTTTTAATTGTACTTTCCCAAATCAGACAGATACCCCATTAGTATTGCAATTTTTCCCTCCTCGAATTTAAGAAAAATGACTGTTTTATGTGGAGTATCTTGTGGAGAAATCGAGAACAGAGGCAGGCACTTTCCTTGTCTAAAAGCGATTCAACTTCAGGCCTGTGCCTGGTGGGGAGAAGCTGGGCTTTGGCAGCGACTTAGAGCCCAGAGGAGGTCGTGGTGTGGGGCAGGGCGAGAGCACTGGGCGGGGAGAGCTTCATGAGTTGGATCACGTTCCCAAATAACAGGTGCCTCAGCGGAAACCAAGCTGCCCTGGTGACCTATTCTGCCAGGTGGCTCACCTGTGCCCAGAGTGGGACTTGGGCATGCGCCTATATCCGTGGTCTGCTTTGCACTCACTTTGCAAGGACCATGGGTGCGGGAAGGGCACAGGAGGGTAAAATGTCACAATTCAGATAATTTCCACTTTTCATAAGAAGAACCAACTGCCGTGTCAATTACGTCTGGGTCCTTAGCGGGAAAGTCTCTTTCTCTGGAACTTCAGCACCCATGGGTTCATCAGGAGAACCTCTCTCAGCTGGGACTCTGATCCTTGCCATAAACAATCAACCTGCCCGTGGCTGGCACCTGGGTCCAATGCCATTCTTCTGAGAGACCCGCGAAGTGTAGAAGGCACGATGTAGGACGGATCCCCAAATCAGTCTCCCTCTGGGGTCCTGGAGCTTAGGACTTTCGCAGATGAATTGGGAGGGTGGTGGGACCCGTAACAGAATTTGAACTGCTATAACTTTGAATAGTCTTGTGAGCAGCAGGTAGTGAAGATCACCCCTAGTTATCAGCGATGTTTACTAAACTGAGCAGTTGCGGGATCAGATGGGTCCTTGCCCTCTGGTGGGCATTTCAGGAAGTGAAATGGAGGAGGAGGAAAGCCCGGATGGGAAGAGGAAAGAGCTTGCACAGTCTGTGACATAGCTCCACCTAGTGGCCAGATGCGTTTACGACCGCTCCATTCACCAAAAGCTCCAGTGTCTGCCACAGTCACTCAAGAACTAAAATCCACCAGGACTTTCTCTATTTGAGGACTAAAGGCCAAAATGAATGAGGCACAACAACAAAATCCCCTCAAATCTCACCGAGGGTTCGCTAATAAGAATATTTAAAATAGGTATAATTTATGAAGTGTTATGACCTTCCCATCTTTTCAACTTAAAAACATCTGAAATAGTGCTGTCTTTGGCAGTACGTATAATAAAATTGGGACAATCCTGGGAGGATTAGCGTGGCCCCCCTCCCCTGTGCAAGGATGACACACGGATTCTGGAAGCATTCCATATTTTAAAATATATCTGTGTATTGAAATAAGCTTCATGATTTTTGTTAGTTTTATTTTTATCCTTTAATGCATGGTAACACAAGATAACAGTTTGAGATTTTTTTCTTTCTAGTCATTGATTGGTAATAAAAACCAAAGTAAAGAATCTGTCTCCTGGGATGAGACCTTTTCCCATCTCTACTCACTCTGGCTCCCCATGACTCCACAGCAATTAGGCTGTGTGTTCATTAACTTGGCCTCACAGAAATAGCTGAGCTGAAGTGAGGGAAAATTTATACTGGTTATTGGTGAAGGGGGAATTTTAATTAATAAAGTTGAAGGTTTTAATCTTTAAAAAGTGTAAGTCAAAATGAGAATGTTAGTCACCATTGGATGGCTTGCCACCCAATCAGCATCAAATACAAACATACAGGAATATTAATGAAATTGTTTTTAATTAATGAAAAGTGCTCTTCCTGTTGGCATTTTGGTGCCATAAAAACGCTGCATAAAAACGCTGGTAGTAAACTCTCCTTAGTAAATCTCATTTCTCCCCAAATTAAGCCAAAATAGAATCGGATTAAAGCGGGGAGTCCAGGTGTGGTAGGGTGGGAAGAAAAACCTTTATCAGAATGAGCCCCTGGTGCATCAGTCTCACTCCAGAACTGGGCCACTGTAGGGAGGAGCTGAGGCCAGAGAAGAATCTAGTAGAGGAGAGGTGAGTCCAATTACATGATTCCTTTTTTACTTTTTGGGTTTCTGCAGAAGGTAAATAGGGCAGAGTGAAGTCTGGGAACGGAGTACTTTATTCATACAGACAGCGTTGTTGAGATCAGCTCAAGTTCAGACACAGCGTACACTTGGGCTCTCTGCTCTAGGAGTTGTGGGCAGGGCTAGATTTTCAAGATCCAGGCTGAAGAGATGCCATAGTCTTCCTTTCTCTTAGTCAGACCACGGCTTGGACTATTCTAGGGGATGGTGCCTGGAGGTTCTGGCATTGGCTTATTCCACCCCTCGGGGCTGCTGTGAAGGGGCCGAAGTTCCAAAGTGAGAACCTCCCCCTACCCCCAGCTTCCTTCCTCGTGGCTAAGGGCTCAGGGTGAGGCTGGACCAGCTGGGGAGCTGGAGAGTATCAGAGTCTAGGCTGGTGAGGTCCAGGAGAAATATAGCGTGATGAAAATGAAAATGTGATTGTACATTTTCTAGAAGCCCCATTAAATACAGTAAAAGGAACCAAGTCAAAATAATCTTAATGGGCAAAATGTTATTTTGATAAGGGTTATTATTATTGAAAAGAGCTTAAAACGAGATAGTGCTCATTCTCATGTTAAGCGCTCGATTGGCAAGGGGGGGCTTGGAGGGTGGGGGGAGTGGTTGTGGGGGTGGTGGTGGTGGTGGTAGCAGGTCGGGGGTGGGGGGGCTTGGTGGCTAAAATACCAGACAGCTTAGGTGCCTTTCAGGGGTTTCCCTGGATATGGATAAGGGAATCCTCTCCCTCCATCACATTAGCAATGGATCCCATATATTGACATGCACTAAAAATTTCTGCTGTAGAGTCACTGCTTCCATTTTTTTGCTACTGTAAATCCAATGAGTGGTGTTCAGGGAAGTCATCTTGGGTACCGCTGATTTTCCCTGAGCAATGCTGATAGGTCTTTGGCCACAAAAACATTGAAAGACCCTCACTATGTGCTCACAGCTAAAATAATTTCTGCTTGGTACACACACGCGAAAGAGTTACAGCAGTAGCGTATGGAACCTTTTGTGTATGACACACATAAACTAGGTAGATAAACTAAGAGATATTACATTTCCAATATTAACTATAATGGTTGAGGTGTCTTCGTTGGGTTTTATGTTTACATTTCTGTCCTAAAAACCATGTTCGATTTCCAAATGTTTTCCTTTTTCTGCAAGACCAATCAGCCCAAGAGTGTATTCAGAGGGGCAGCTTAGAGCTGACCATTTGGGGGAGAAGGAATGAGGGAGATGCTGTTGGTGCCCTTGCAGTGACTACCGGGGCCCAGGACTCCCGCCCCCATGAGCGGGAGGACACAGAGTTTGGGTCTGAGAATTCTCAGACCATTTCAGAGAATCTCTCAAACTGATGTGCTCACAGCATAAAAGGGAGCAGCAAGGAGCATCTTGACTCTGGGATCAGCTTCAACCACTTTGCTAAGCTCACCGTGCACTGGAGTCTGTGTCCCTCTCACCTCCTGTGCAACTAGAATGTTCTACAGCTGCTGTGGCCACATGGTGTGAGATTTCTTCAGTACAAATATATCTGCAGGCCAGATAACCCTTGGCCAACAGTGTGTAGACAAGGACTGGTTGTCAGGTGACTCCTGGAAGCAGGTGAAAAGTAAAAATTAGTCCCTCCTGGCCCTGGGTGGTTCAGGCTGGGAACCTCCGTGTGTCTGGCCTGGTCCTGTTCCATCTGCACTGATGTGTCTCGGGTGGGGGAACAGGAGACCTGACTGCATTCTCTGACTCTCCCTAATTTCCATGATGGAAAGAGCCTGGTTTGTCGCACAGGTGGCCGGAGAAGAGGATGGAACGAGAAGCAAGCCCCTTCCCTGGGGATTTAGGAAGACCTCCATACAGTGCTCACACCAGCCATGACAGTGTGACCTGCCTCATCCCTGCGCAGGAGGAGCCCGAGTGGCATCCTCAGGGAGGGCAAGGCTGGGCCCAGGCATTGATGCTGGACTGATTCACCTATCCTTGCAATCTTGGCATGCCCTCCCTCTCTCACATGGCCTGGCTGTCCTTGGTGCTGTCCCTCTGCCCCCCCCCCCCAACCATCCCCTCTACATCTTCCCTCTGAAGATCTAGTCCAAGCCCCTGGATCATGCCCTCACCCTTCAAAGCGGAAGGATCTGATGGAGCCAGGACTCCTTAGAGCCTAACTGCTGCTCTCACTTCTCTATTGGGTCGCGCCCAGCAGGCATTCCCTTCCTCACTACCGTGAGACCATGGTCTAGAGACAAAGGATTTCCTGAACCTGGAGCCTCCCACTTCTCAGATTCCCTTCAGAACAGGGCGTGGCAACCATCTGCCCTTGGGGCCACCTGCCCCAGCTCTTCCGCTAAGAGGGGGAGAATTCATTCTCAGGTTCCTTTCATCAAAAGGGTGTCAGAACAGAGGAGGGGCAGAAGGGAATAATCCATTGGGGGAATTATCCTTTTAATGCTAAGGTATGTGACAAGAGCAAGGACCCTGGGATCACTGTAGTCTCGGCACTGGCGAGCCCCCCACAGGAGGAGGATCGGGAACAAGGTGTAAAAGTATTACTGTTGGGTCCATGGTCAAAGGAGCGAGACTGATACAAAGTGAAGGTCAAGCAAAGCTTTATTTTGCACCAAGCATTGAGAATCAAACTGACCGGTCAGGGCCGTCTCTTACAAAGAGGAGACTTCTCTCTGCCTTACCGACTAACTTTTAAAGGGCAAGGGCCATGTGGTTGGGCCTGGCCACGCACAGGTGGCCAAAGAGATTGTAACACACAGAGAAAGCTGCGCAGTCATGCTAGGTCACACATGGGTGGCCAATTGAATTACAATTTACCCTAGTAGATATTTGAACTAGCCTATCACCTTGGTCAGAATTGGCACCCAAAAGGCACCCAAAGGGCGTGGCCCATACTCCTTGGTAACTAGGGAGACAGTATGTGCCCCCACTGATTGGATACCTCCACCTGGCCTGACCCACCCTGGTATTTGGGCTTTGTTACCTGGGACTGGTTTCTGGGACTTGTTTTTAAGTAGGTCCCTTGGGGGGAGGGGGGAGAGGGACAGTTTAAGTTTTATTGCATAAACAACAAAATCACTGTTTAACCGGATGGCATCATTCTGGCTAAATAGGCCCTTACATTACTGATACCAAACTCAGTGTAGAAATGTAGGGTCTTCCCCTGGAAATGGAAAGGTGGGAAACAGTTCATGAGATTTGGGGTTAAAGGGCTTCATCTCAGTGTGGGGCTCCCCAAACACAAGGCACTGTGACCCCACTGTCATTCAGCACCCTCTCCAGCCTCCCTTTTTTCTGAGGCCAACTGAATACCACAGGAGTCCTTCTCTTTAGTTATGATTGACCCACTGTCTGCTCAGAGGTGAGACCCATCATTAACTGAAGTCATCCTGACAGACTCATGGGGATTCCAAAAATGTATTTTTCCTCTCAGGACCCTGGGAACATTTTCCTGTGTGGTAATGGGATTTTTTCAGATGATCTATTTGGCATATGTTATACTACACAGATATTTAACTCTTACAGTGCCATAAGTTCTGACCAACATACACACCCATGAGGCAAGGGGATGGGATTTTCTTTTTCTTTTCCTAAATGGCAAAGTTCACATCAGTAACTGTGATATTTAGGGAGACATAAATTCTAGGAAACACACACACACATAGATACACACAAAACTACATGCCCACTCAGAATCACACCTTGTCAGTTCACACAGAGACACACCACCTCCACACACACAAACTCACTACGTGAATGCTACACAGCCACTTACAAAGACATGACCATGGTTATCCATGTGGAAAACCCATTGTTTCACCACACCTCTGATCCCCATTCCAATGGGAACCCAGGGATCTGATGGTGCCCCTGACTACAGACAGCAAGAGACTGATTCCAGAATACACACCTCTTTTGCTTGTTCTGGGCGGCACCTGCAGGTACAGAAAAGAGGACATGATGAGCCTCTGGTCATGTTGTACACTGTCTGTCTGCATGATCTTTAGTTCTCTCAGTGACATTAGGAAACCAGAGGGAACCCTGTGGTTGGCCCCCACAGTAAGCGAACAGGATGCCTGTAGGAAATTGTTTTTCCTAGGGGATGTGTCTGCCCTGTCCACTCAGGATGGCGACTACAAAATTCTCATCCAAGCAGGAGAAACTCTTGCTGAGGGAAAGGATCCTACCACAGCGATTATAACCAGGTTTGCTGTTGCCAGTGGTAAATGTCCTCTTGAATCAGATGATGGTTGGCAAGAGACAACCACTCAGCACTCTCCCCAAAAGGGTAATTATATATATGTCCTCTCAAATGTGTATGTGTGTATGTATATATCAATATATTTATATGTGTTGAAATATATATTGATATATACATACATATATACATATATAGATATATACATACACACATATACACACACACATATATATACATACACATACACACATTCACACACACATGTTCACATACTCATACAGTTTAAACATTTTATTTCCATATACAAGGAATTTATATTAGGAAAATGAATTTTTATGTTCAATTCACCAACATGTAGTATGTTATCTGATTTCCAACTGAAATTGATGAAAGAAACCAAGAAAGCAATGCTTGTTCCTTGGATAAAGACAGGTATGCTCAGCTTGGCAATACTGTGTTCTTTCTGCAGTTCCATGCCTGGTGAGGCCACGCCCAGACTGAGCTAATGTCCACATCTAGACGGACATCAAGAATGTACCTGTCAGCACATTGGTGGTGCTGCTCAAGGATAATTCAGGGAGGGGCACCCGGAGGGCTCAATCCTTTCAGCATCAGCCTTCTGCTCAGGTTATGATCTCAGGGTTGTGAGATCGAGTCCCACATGGGGGCCACCCTGCTCAGCGAGGGTCGTCTTCTCTCTCTCCTTCCGCTGCTCCCGCCTGACTGTGGTCTCGCTCGCTCTCTCTCTCAGATAAACAAAAACTTAAAAACGAATAGCTCAGAGAGTATTGCTTGATATGAACAGGGGTTAGATCATGTGGGGTCATGTGGTTGGCTGGCAGGGGCTGAACTGCCCCTGTGGGGCCTCCTGTGGTCATAGGGCTAGAACGTGTGTGCCTTGTGATTAGGTTTTTTTCTTTTCTCTGAGAATGTTGACTTTGGCCAGCAGCAGTGGCAGTAGGATCTATCTCCTGCAGAAATATACACTCTTCCTCTATCCATCTCTCCTCCTCCCTCTCTTTCTGTATCTTTCTGTCTCTCCCTGTCTCCCACAAAAACACCCACTCACAATCACACTACATAGAGCCACAAAAAAACACCCCAACCCAAAACCACATGCACACAAACTCAAACCACACACATGGAACCCACTGGCTTCCTAGTCCTGCAGACAGAAGAGCATACTTTGTTACCTGAAAATATGCCTGTCCCCAAATCCCCAAGAGTCCTACCAGGAACCCCCAATCAGAGAGGCTCTCCAGACTAAAGATTTCAAGGGGGCCTCACCTGCCTTACCAGCTAGAGTTTTTCCCCAGGAAGAGACTGAGTCCAGAATACGTACCACCTCCCTCTGTTGCTGCCTCCCTCTGTTGCTGATGGTTCCTGAGGCTGCAGGTACAGACAAGAGGACACCATGAGGCTCTGGTCGTGCTGTATACTTGTCTGCCTGCACTGATCTTTAGTTCCCTGAATGACTTTAGGAAACCAGATGGAACACAGTGGTTGTGTCCTAGAGTAATTATTCTTAAATCCACTTCATGAACGAATTCCCACGGTACCTTGATTGGATCCAGTGGACAGTTCTATTTTTATACGACATCTCCATCCTCGGGTCCATATCTGGGTCAATTTTCCACCTGCAAAGGAAGGAATTGTCAACATTTGTGACAACCTGTTGGCCCTGGAGGACATCATCTTAAGTGAAATAAGCCAGACCCAGTGAGACAAATATGGCATCATGTCACTTATATGGGGCACCTCCAATAGTCCAATACGTAGAAGCAGAGAATAGAATAGGGGCTTGGAGGAGGAGCAAAGAGGGGAATGTTGATGATAGAACAAAGTTTCAATGGTATGGAAGAAACGATTTCTGGAAATGGACCTTGCCACATGGGGCCTGGGATTAAGAACCCTGTATTCCAGGCTTGAAAATCAGTAAAATGTTGGAATGTAGGTTACGTGTAGCTTAAGTGTCCTTTACTACCACAGGAAAAGATGGGGGAAAGCTCTAGCAGACACTGCATGAGACCATAGAGAAAGACAGAACGACACTGTTATTGAGAGTGTGGGGTTGGTGACTTGCCAAGAGTGACTATACTGGGGAGTGGGAAATCTGGGACAGGAATGGAGTCGAATCCTTGGGGAGAGAGGTCCCTCAATACCTGAGATCTGCCCAGGGCACCTGAGATCATGCCCTGCAGTCCTGAACCAGGGCTTCCTCAGTTCAGTCTCATTCTCAAAGCCTCCTGCCCCAAGTGGGGTGTGGGAGACACTTGATGCCCTGGAGGAGGTGCCTGAGCCAACGGAACAGTCCAAATCCTAACTCAGCCTCCCACCACTAGGTTTCAATCCCCAACCTGGAACACAATGCAGATGGCCCCGTGAGAAACCCCTCTGAAGGGCCAGGGGAACCCAAGGGCCAGCCACCCACCACATGCATACTCCTAGCTCTCTCATGTGGAGCCTTCCCTGGGACCAGTGGACCACACTCAGGGACCAGTTGTCTGCTGGGCTCCCAAGCTCATTCAGAAGCCAGGACATTCCAAACCAACTGTCCCAATATGGCTCTCCCAAGAATCTGCTTCCCTTCAAAGGACTCAGCCTGGCTGAGCCGTTCCTGCCAGTTAACTGGAAAAATGGCCACCTGGCTTAGTGCTTTGGTGGTTGAATAAATCAAGCCTGGGACCTTCAGTGTCTCCTTGGTTATTGATTTGAGTAAGTCTCCGAACAGCCTGGACAAAGGGCTGGCTGGTTCAGAGTGAACAGGGTCTCAGTGCGCACCTTCCCTGTTCCTTCCTTCCTCCCTCCCCCAGATCCAGTCTCTATAGACTCCTCTTTCTTCTCTACACCCTGCAGTGGCAGGGGACCAAGTCCTACCTCCTTTGAGGGGAACCCTCTGGGGCACCTGTGTGGCTCAGTGGGTTGAATGTCTCACGTAGGGTCATGTCATGATCTCGGGGTGCAGGGATCGAGCCCATCCTCTGCTTCTGCACTCAGCTTGGTGCCTGCTTGTCCCTCTTCTCCTCCCCACTTTCCTCATACTCAGTGCTCCGGTTCTCTCTCTCTCCCCCTCTAATAAAATCCTTAAAAAAAACCAGGGAATATACAAAGGACCCATAGGGAGGGACCCTTCTAAACCCACCCCCCTGCGAAGCTCCCCCTCTCATGACACTCCCTGAGGATCACCCAGACCTGGTTTTGCATTTATCTCTCCTCTGCTCTATACTCGTTGGCACCTGATAATGAGTGACCTTTCATTGAGAGACTAGAATCAAATCCAGGCATGACATTCTGTTGCTTGGTTAGGAAGCAACGAAATTGCTTGGTCCTTGGTGAGGAAGCTCACCAGTTGTTGACAATTTGTAAATAATGAAGTCCTATCATTGAAAACCAAACACCATTCTTAGTTCTATGTTGATTTCCTTCTGGTCTTGCTGTGTGATGCCAGGTGTATATATTTATTGAGCATGGACTCTCTCCATGCTTGCACTTACTAGCCAACAACGGGAGAGCTCTTTAAGGAGGCAAGGTCCCCACCGGAGCATGGACACTTCCTGACCCTGCTGGACAAGCCTGTCAAAATAAGGACGATGGACACCAGACTGTTATGAGTGTTTGATTTCTTATTGGTCGGTGTCCCTAAAGTGTGTAATTCACGGCATTCAAGAATTTTTGTAGGGCTTATGGGGGAGAATGTTATCCAATATACTATACTAGGTCCCCAGTTCTTCTTTCTTTTTTTTAGTAGGCTCCATGCTCAGTCCATGGGGAATGAACTCATGACCCTGAGATCAAGAGTCAAATGCTCCCCCAAGTGATTCAAGCCAGGAACCGCCCATTATGCTTCCTATTCTTATTCCATTTGTGCCATGCCCTGAAAAGGGACCATGCCATGACACTGACCACTCTCTATCTCAGCTCTACAAGGCAATGGTAATGAGGGCGGTGGAGAGAAGGCTAATCATGAACCGGTTCTCTGAGTCCCTTTCATTGTCCCAGGAGTGGGACACAGCATTTCTGCATTACTAGGACTTACTCATACTGGCAATGCCATCAAATACGGTGAAAGTTTCTCCTCAGTTCTGACTGGACTTAGGAGTAGCCCATCATTAAAACAGAGTTTGACTGGGTTGTCCTAAAGGGTGCCTCCAAACCCTCAAAATCTTTGAACTGACCAGGCTTTCTATGTCCCTTTCCTAGTAGACTATGGCAAGGTCTGTACTTGTGGGGCTCAGGAGTTTCGGTGGCCTATGTGACCCCTGAGATGACCTCATAATGCTAAACTGCACTTGGGATTTCCCTTGGCTCAGGTAATTCCTGACGTACACACTGAGACTACAGCTCTGTGCACAGACACTAATGATCCCATGTCTGAGTAATCAGTGTGGTTCAGTAGTTAGAGCATGAGCCCTGGGACTACAGGCCTTGATTCACCTCCTGGCTCCTTTACATAGGAGACCATGAACTAGGTTACATTCATTGCTTTGTGACACAGCTGCTTTGCCTAAATACAAGTGTTTTACCCCAAGACAATTTCGTTTGGATGGGTCAGAGGCATCAAGAAGTCAATAAGGAAAAACAACCAATTGCTGATTCCCTGAATACACTCTCTGGGACCCTTGGTCAGAAATAGTCATGATTATTTTCTAGATTGTTCCAGTTGCCTGACTCATGGTCAGCAGGCCAAATGAGAGGAATCCCAGGGTAAAGGATGACAGGGTCACTATTGCAAAGTCTAGTGTTTTAAAGCATGTGAAACAGTGCCACCTTGCATTATGTATTCCTCACACAAACATAAGTGCCTCCAAGCAACATATGAGTTCCTGAGGCCCTTGTCACAGAAGAAAACCATAGCTTAGCTGTTGGAAAGAGATCTGGAGGAAAGGTCAAGAGAACTAACAAACACGTTCCATCAAAACCACTCTAATGAAGACTCTTTCTGCTTTCGAGCTACCATCCTATGGGCAAGTGTACATGTTTATCCACTTACACGTAAAGTTTGTCTCTACTCATGGTCTCCATCTCCCATTGTTCTTTGTGCATTCCTAACAATCTATGTGCTTGGGTATCAATCACTCATTAACACAATTCATTAACCAATTAGCCATCTTTCACCATATGTTGAAAGACTGGCTATTCATTGTGTAACTGAGGACAAAATGTCCTTATAGTTTCACTATACTTACTTCTGGGGAACTGAAAAGGATGGGGGATAGCATATGACCTAGACAGCATATCACCTAGAAAAAGTAATTTTGGATAACAGCCAAAGAAGAAAGAGAACATCTGCTTGGGTGTCATAAGTGAAATGTAGACTCTCCTATTCTTTGGATCTCTTTGGGGCACCTGTTTCTAGGAACCAACCAATATGTCCCCCAAATCCTGAAGTCCATACCCATTTTGGGATAAACGGTACAGGAAGACATTGTAAAACATGGATAAAACAATCATAAATATCCTCCATACCGACCTTTCTGGGTTCACTCTCACTTTCAGAAAGAAGAAATGGGAAAGTATAATTTTGGACATTAAAAAAGGGTAAATGAAAATAGACATTGCCGTATTTTCTCCCCTAGGGGAACCTAGTGTGTCACGGGTGAGGTGCAGGATATCAAAGAGAGGAGTACATTTTTCACAACGGAGGACAAAAGTCAAGGCAGCTAGCTTGGTAGAATAACCAAAAATAGAAATCAAGGGATAAAACTAAACTGTAAAACATTTGTATAACTCTGAATGACAAGTTAGAGAAAATTTTTAATGATGAGAGAATAGTTGGAGGAAGGGGGAACTATCTGGTTAGCAGCAAACAGCAGTCAGGAGATCTGTAAGAACATAACGCAACAGCAGTCACACATTCCAATTCTGTTTCCCATGTTGAGAGCCTACGTGTGTCAATGACTCACTCAGCTCAAAGAGGGGCCGTTGGACAGGACAGCAGAGGTGTATCTCTTGTCGCCATGGTGATAGTGTCATCATAGACCTTTCAGAGTCACTGCAGCTGCACAGCAGCCAACTCCTGCTGTCCAGACAGGTGGCTCTTCACAGACCAGGGTCTCATGTGAGAGGAAACACTTCCTTTCCAAATTGAAGTCTGGTCTCACACATTATCCCTCTGTTTTTGAAAAGAAATGACATGAGGGGAGGTGGCCTGCCCCCCAAATAGAGTCACTAGCCCATCTTTAGGGTGAAGAGAGGAAAAGAAACGCATATTGAGAATAAATAGAGGTCCCATTTTTTAAAAATGTTTTTTAAATTTATTTTTTATTTATTTTCAGCATAACAGTATTCATTGTTTATGCACCACCCCCAGTGTTCCATGCAACCCGTGCCCTCTCTAATACCCACCACCTGGTACCCCGACCTCCCACCCCCGGCCCATTAAAAACCCTCAGATTGTTTTTCAGAGTCCATGGTGTCTCATAGTTGACTTCCCCTTCCAATTTCCCCCAACTCCCTTCTCCTCTCCATCTCCTCATGTCCTCCATGCTATTTGTTATGCTCCACAAATAAGTGAAACCATATGACAATTGACTCTCTCTGCCTGACTTATTTCACTCAGCATAATCTCTTCCAGTCCCATCCATGTTGTTAAAAAAATTGGGTATTCATCCTTTCTGATAGAGGCATAATACTCCATAGTGTATATGGACCACATCTTTCTTATCCATTTTTCCGTTGAAGGGCATCTTGGTTCTCTCCAGAGTTTGGCGACTGTGGCCATTGCTGCTATCAACATTGGGGTACAGATGGCCCTTCTTTTCACGACATCTGTATCCTTGGGGTAAATACCCAGTAGTGCAATGGCAGGGTCATAGGGAAGCTCTATTTTTAATTTCTTGAGGAATCTCAACACTGTTCTCCAAAGAGGCTGCACCAACTTACATTCCCACCAACAGTGGAAGACGGTTCCCCATTCTCCACATCCCCTCCAACACATGTTCTTTCCTGTCTTGCTCATTTTGGCCATGCTAACTGGTGTAAGGTGATATCTCAATGTGGTTTTAATTTGAATCTCCCTGAGGGCTAGTGATGATGAACATTTTTTTCATGTGTCTGATAGCCATTTGTATGTCTTCACTGGAGAAGTGTCAGTTCATATCTTCAGCCCATTTTTTGATATGATTGTCTGTTGTGTGTGTGTTGAGTTTGAGGAGTTCTTTATAGATCCTGGATATCAGCCTTTTGTCTGTACTGTCATTTGCAAATATCTTCTCCCATTCCATCGGTTGTCTGTTTTCTTGACTGTTTCCTTTGCTGTGCAGAAGCTTTTGATTTTGATGAAGTCCCAAAAGTTTATTTTCGCATTTGTTTCCTTTGCCTTTGGAGACATATCTTGAAAGAAGTTGCTGTGGCTGATATTGAAGAGATTACTGCCTATGTTCTCCTCTAGGATTCTGATGGATTCCTGCCTCATGTTGAGGTCTTTTATCCATTTTGAGTTTATCTTTGTGTACGGTGTAAGAGAATGGTAGAATTTCATTCTTCTACGTATAGCTGCCCAGTTTTCCCAGCACCATTTATAGAGGTCCCATTCTTGATTGAAAACACCATCCCTATCCATCTCTACCACCCAGAGTCGCCAGACATTTCTAGAACAAAGTTTAACATGGGTCCCAGGTGAAATCAAAAGCAGTGTTAACACCAATTCCATTTTCCAGAGTCGTATTTCTCTATGCACAAACTAATCCAATTATGTCATTCTCTCAGCATCTATGTATTTGATCTGCTTTTTCTCTGTGTGTAGCTAAGGCTAGGTACTTTGTTATCTCTCAACCTTTGTGAACTCACTGACCAATTTCTTGGTCACTATGTGTGAAAAAAACAGGCTCTTCATGAGTAATTATGAGAAACAAATCACTGTATTTTCAACACAGCATTTCTGTATGAGTGGACGGTTGGAGGAAATGCATACAATGAATACTTTTCTAAATGATGTATTTTAAATACCCCCCAAAAGGTAGGGTTCAGTGTGTGTTCTGGCACATAGATGGGTAATACATGATCTTGTTCTGTTTATGAAAAGGAGTAATGGAAAGGGAAGGAACCAGCCCCCAAATACATGAAACAAGGAAAACTTTTAGAACAAAACCAAGAGACATGGCATGGTTAAAATGAAGTAATTGCAATACATGGTAAAAAAAAAAAAAATTGCGTATATTCCAGGTGCCTGGTTATCCTGGAACTCTGAATGTCAGCTCAGGGCTTGACTCGGGTTCATGAGATCCAACCCCACGCGAGGCTTAGCGCTAAATGTGGGTGTGCTTGAAATCCTCTCTCTGCATCTCCCTGTGCCACGATTACACACGCGCTCATGTGCGTGCCCATGGTCTTTCTCTCTGCAAATCAATAACATCTTTCAAAAGAAGAAGATAAAATCCACACGGCACCAGTGCCCATCGTTGCTGATTCACTGCAACTTTCTAGACATAGTCAATCAAATAAGCTCTTCAGGAGACAGAAGAAATCGCATTAATATGGTTAGGGCCACATTTTCTCCATAGAATATCCAGGTAGTTGAACCAGTATGGAGGAAACAGGCAATGGTACACTGGAGCATTAAAAATGGAGAATTTTGGCCCCACTGTGATGGGAAACTTCTTAAACACATCAATAGATATGTACAGAAATAGGAAACAACTGGAAAACAAGTTCACACCTCTGCGTGTCAAATAGGAGGAGAAAATGCAAAAGCATTAGAGTTTTGTACAAAACAGATAAATAAAAAACCATTTATGCATTCATGTTTGTATTCCTGGGGGGGTTCCTTTGAGTAGGTATTCCCCCCAAAGGAATGGCATAAAACAACCACATTATTCTGCTCATGGTCGTGGGGTTGGGAATTCAGTCAGGACACAGTGCTGTTGCTAGAAAATGAAAGGTTTCAAATATCCACACCCCGGGAGAACCTCATGAAGTAGAACGTGGGGTCCATGAAGAGAGCAGCCCGAGGCCCAGCGCCAATCAATGTATGAGTGCTTTCCATTTCTTAAATCCACAGTCCAGAATCCACATTTTGCAGGCACTGGGTGCCTCCTGTGTTGGTGAAGAGATTCTTTGCAAATGCCCAGATCCTATTCTTTGATTGTTCCAACATCTATTTCCCAGTAGGGTGCCTAGAGGGCAAGTAAGGGGAGTCCAGGGTGCAGATGGAGTTGCTGAACCTCTCAGCACCTCTTTCTGATTCTATTTGAAATGAATGTCCATGTTGGACACCCTTCAGAGTAGCAGAAGTCATGAGGTTCTCCTTGGGTGTATCTACATCTGAGGTCATAGACATTGGAGAGAAAGAACCCCAATCAACAACTGGTCAGAATGCACAGCCTGAACCTAGAAGAGGCCCACATACTCCTTTTGCATTTAAGTGGCTTATCTCTGCTCTTTCCACAGTCAATAAACCTTTCCACAGAAATCTTCCCTGAACTCCCACCTCAGGTCTAAAATTAAGGATGCATATTAACACCAATCTTGTCTCATGGATGTTAAGCAGCCAACCAGGAAAAGAGGTTAACGAGGGCACCTGGGTGCCTCAGTAGTTAAGCATCTGCCTTCAGCTCAGGTCATCATCCCTGGGTCCTGGGATCCAGTCCTGTACCAGGCTACCTGCTCAGCGGGGAGCCTGCTCCTCCCACTCCCCTTGCTTGTGTTCTCTCTCTCTCTCTGTGTCTAAATAAATAAGATCTATTAAAAAAAAAAGGATTTAATGAGGGAAATAAGCAATACCAGACAGAGGGGGCACTATAATTTTTTAAAAAGATTTTATTTGACAGACAGAGATCATAGTAGGCATAGAGAGAGGCAGGCAGAGAGAGAGAGGAGGAAGCAGGCTTCCCACTGAGCAGAGAGCCCGATGCCCGACCCAATCCCAGGACCCTGGTATCATGACCTGAGAGGCCCAACCCACTGAACCACCCAGGTGCCCTGGCACTATGATTTTTTTTGAAGCCTTCATTAATTTGTACTCTAGGCTACCCACATCCTTTAGCCTGTAAGAGTTGAGACACATGTTATTATTATCATTTCCCCCCTACAAAGCTAACAACAATGACAAGATTGTGTTACATGTCTTGTGAGGGAAATCAAGAATCGAGACAGGTGCTTCCTCTGTGTAATAGAGATTCCCCCTGAGGTTTGGCATGACAAGGAGACCTTCCACAAGGGCACCAATCAAGAGCCTAGAGGAGTGGAGAAGCAATGGTAGCAAGAGTGTATCGGTGGGTACCCTTCCAAAGCATAGAAGTCTCACAAGAAACCAACCTGTAGTGAGAACAGGCTCTGTCACGTGACTCACTTGTGTCCAGAGCAGGACTCAAGCATCAGTCTTTATCAGGGACCTGCCAGGTCATTCTACTGTGCACTCGGGACTGAGGGGCATAGGCACATAGAATGCCTAAGATCAGATAATTCCTGCCATTCCTGGAGAACCAGCAGTGATATCATGATCTCTGAGTCCTTAGTGAGGAAGGGGGCGGGCGGGGGGGGGGTAATGTCAGCATCCACAGGTTCACCCAGAGAATAGCTCTAACCTAGGGCTCCAGATCCTTGATCTTGGAAACCAACTCCCCCACTGCCAGATTCCATTCTTCCAAGACCACAGAGCACAGAGGACCCCCATGGGGCTCTTTATGCAGCTGTTGCTGCCGTGGTGGTAGCAGATGTGTTCCTGTTTCAAGTACATGGGTGTGTCCTATTTGCTGACACCAACCACCGCCAACTCTCCAAGTTGTCCAACAATTCCATGCAATTCTGACAGGAACCAGCCAGAAGAGCTTGCACAGTTGGTGACCTCGCTCCACCTAGTGGCCAGCTGCGTTTACCATTGCTCCATTCACCAAAAGTTCCACGTGTCTGCCACAGTCACTCAAGAAATCAAATCCACCAGGACTTTCCATATTTGAGGAATAAAGGCAAAATAAGGGAGGTGCAACAGCAAAACACCTCAAATTTCACTGAGGGACTGCTAACAAGGATATTTAAAACAGCTATAATTCATGAAATGTTCATCAGACCTTCCCGTGTTTTGAATTCAAATATATTTAAAATTTGCTTCATGGTTTTGATATGCCTATATTTTCATATTTCACTGTGCATCAAAACGTGGTAGGAATAAGGGATTTCTTCTTCTAGTCACCGATTGGCAATAAAATCAACAAACATGAAGCCTCTATCTCATAGGATGGGAACGAAGCGGAGTAAAATGCCATCCCCCTTGGCTTGGTTCCCCAAATAGGTGGTATGGCCATCACCCTGGCCCACATTCTCTAAACACTTGAGCTAAAGTGAAAGATAATTTATACAGATATTAGTGAAGGGTGAGTATTGGTTAGTAAAACTGAGGTCTTAATCTTAAGAAAATAGGAGTCAAATTGAAATGGGAATTTTACCTCTGAGGGTGTGGTTTCCACATGAAGCATGAATTTTTTCCAAATGGATATGGAGGAATCTATATGGAGAAATATTGATGAAGTCAAATACACATGTCTGACTTTGTCTAAACAATGAGAAAAATTATAATGGCCACGGGCCATTCTTGAGATTTGTAAATACTCAACTTCAAATTTCTTGAAAGTGTAGCACCCTGTTCAATTTTGGGTGAATGTTGAATGCAAACATTTGTGGCCACCTTTCTGTCATCAGTAAATCGCTTTTCTCCTAGAATTAAAAGGACTCAAATTTCAGAGGCGATTGCTGCTATGGTAGAGTGTGAGAAGAACCCTTTAACAGAGATACCTTCTGGATCAATCTCATTCCAGAACCAAGTCACCTTCAGAGGGAGTGGAAAGCCAGAGAAGACTCTCATAGAGGACACATCCAAGATTGTGAAACTTTTTTTTATTTAACCCTCAGGGTTTCACAAAAGGAAATATGAGACAGCAAGTCTGGGGAATGAAGTATTTTCCTAATACAACGAGTGTTTTGGAGGCCAGCTCAGTTCCAAACACAGGATCTGCACCTAGAGACAATGGGTACACTCGGGCTCTCTACTCTAGGAGTTGTGGGCAGGACTAGATTTTCAATACCCACACTGGAGAGAGGACCAAGTCTTTCTATTCCTTAACCAGATCATAGCTCAGACTGCTCTACGAGATGCTGCACTGAGTTTCCGGACTGACTGATTCCACCCCTCAGTGCCTGCGGTGGTTCTGAGTCATGGCCAGGTGGGACCAGTTCCCCAAGTTGGAGACTCTCGGGAGTTGAGTCTGGCAATGCCTGGCAGAAATCTAATGTGTCCCGCCCATGTCAGTTACAAATTTTCTAGCAGGCACATTACAGACAGTAAAAGGAAATAAGTCAAAATAATTATAATTGGAAAAATGGTATCCCCTCCACATGTTTTTATGTTAATGAGTATTGTTTTAAAGATCTCAATAAGATAATTTAACTCCTCTTCCTTCTTCCGGTTTCAGAATCCAGTGTGCATTTTATCCTCAGAGCACATCTCAACTCAGAGAAGCTGAACTCCAGGTGCTCGATGGCCACAGGTGGTCGGTGGCTACAGTATTGGACACCCACGCACGATCTGGTTCAATTCACCAGCTCAGGTCAAGGCTGAATGACCAATGGAGTTTTTTATTCTCATTAGCATCTCAAATATCAGAAGGTCGGGGCCAAGAGTCACTTATTGTTATATTGTGTGTCATTTCCTAGTAGAGGGATGACATGTAGTAGCTACATAACATGTCTATGCAAGCAAAGAAGATTAAGAACCCAAGCACTCAAGGTCATTTATTATTAGGAAACTCCAGTCTACACGTTTTTCCACAGAGAGTGGGTCTGGCTGAACATTTTAAAGAAGGAAGTAGATGTCTCATCTGCCTGGGTTATCTTGAGAAACCCATGTACCAAAAATGTGCTTCTGTCTGCGGCCATAAGTGCACCAATTCAGGGCAGAAGGAGCCCCAGGGGGAAGGTTTGTTGTGTCTGTTCTGCTCTGTGGTCCCTCAGAAGAGTGAGATCAAGACAAGTGTTCAGCTGGGGGAGCTGGTGTCCAAGATCAGGGACCTAGAGCCCTGACAGGAATTAGTCTCCACTTTAACTCAGGATGTGAAGGGTGAGGTCACTGTCCTGTCCTGGGTTCTATGACACAAGTCTGGGGACAAGAGGAAGGGATTGGTGCCTGCAAAGTGAGATGCTGAAACACAGCATCCAGTCAACCTTACCGTGCAGAAACTTTGCTGCATGCAAGGAAAGCTTTAGCACTGCCTCAGGGGAAGGCAGGCAAGCTCCTCTCTATGTCAAGCTGCCACTGGGGAAATTTATGTAAGTAACTGCAGGAGAAAAAGGCCAAGTCCCACCCTCTGGGCCCTTTGAGGAGCAGGAGGACTGAAGACAGAGACCAAGAGTGGTGACCCTGCCCCCCACCCCTCATGCAATACAACCCATCATGACACCTGCCCCAGCATGGTGGACAAAGACTGGAACCTGCCCCCTTTTCCTTGGTCATAATCCTTCTTCTTCCTAACACGTCATCAAACCCTACCTATGGTTTACAGTGTGTCCCACCTGACAGCCTCTGTGAGGGGTCACGCTAAGCCCGACCCAGTAAATCCCCTGCTCAGTTCTCAACACACGTGAACCAAATATAAGCAAGGCCTTGCTGCTTGGCATAGGCAGAGCAGAAAAGAACAGGTCTGGGGGAAAGATAATTTTGTAAAAGTTTTTATTGATTCGAGAGAGAGAAAGATCACAGGCAGTGGGAGGGGCAGAGGCAGAGGGAGAAGAATGCTCACCACAGGGCAGGGAGCCAGGTGTGTGGCTCAATCCCAGGACCCTGGGTTCATGGCCTGAGCTGAAAGCAGACACTTAACAGACTGAGCCACCCAGGCATCCCTGGGGAAAGATAATCTTAAATAACAAAGCAAGAAAAGGTGACTACAAACATGCAGCCAATAGAGGTGACAGATCTTACTCTTATGTCATTAAAATAGGAAACGTGGGGGCCATTTCCTTTTAAAGAATTTATTTATTTGACAGAGAGCACAAGCAGGGTGAGCAGCAGAGGGAGAGGGAGAAGCAGGCTCCCTGCCGAGCAGGGAGCCCGATGCAAGACTCGATCCCAGGACACTGGGATCGTGACCTGAGCTGAAAGCAGAGGCTTAACCATCTGAGCCACCCAGGGACCCTGGGCCATTTCCTTTTTCTGATTTCCTAGCTCCTTTCTCAGTCTTCATGCCACGGGTGTAACCTGACTGCTTCCTGAACCTTCTCACATGGGATGTTGGCTGAGAGCACTACAACCTGGGGTGTCTTAGTCTTTGCTGCTCGAATTGTACCTTCTGTCCACACTCCAGTCATTAGAGAAATAAGTACAAGCAGCAGGTTATTAGCAGCAGGCTCCCTCGTTCCTGCTACTCCAGCAGAGGCCAGGCTGGCTCACCCGGCATCACCTGCTCTTCCTCCAGACCCTCAGACCTGCCTTGGGCTCCCTGGAGTCAGAGCCCTTCAACAAGACCTTGAGCACATCTGCTAACCTTCAGCGAGAGGAATGATGCCCTTCATACGACACTTCCCTGTCTCCATGGGATCACGATAGCTCTCACCTGCGCACGGATCAACCTGCGATCCCAACAGTGGTGGAAACAGTCTGGGTTAGATGGGGTCCATGAGCAGCCCCTCTGCCAGGCTCAGAACAGGTGCCCAGGGGAGCTGTCTGTGAGGATGGAAATGTTCTGTGTTGTAAGCATGCACTACGGGGCACCCGAACTGTGACTGATGTGATGAAGAATGGGAATATTCAACTTCATTTAATTAATTTAAACATGAGCAGGCACGTCTGGCTAGCAGCTGCCCCTGGATAGCACAGTTCTAGGATCCAAACACAAAGAAGATGTGACGTCCATGGTCTGGGGGTTCCTGCAGAGGTGTTTCCTGGCCTGATCTGATCGTTCATTTGCAGATTCTCCCTGGGCTTCTGCTCCCATGCCAGGCATGGCAGGCCCTGGGGACACTCACACAGGAAGGTCAATACCCAGGTCCTAAAAAAATTCCAGCAGGGGCCCCCTTGTAAGCAGAGCTGACGAGCAGGACCCCATACATTTGTGCTGGATGTAATGAGAGCAGTAGAGCAGACGGGGTCTCCTAACTGTCCGAAGGCTCCTGCCTTTCCATTCCCCGGTCCAGGCAAGAGCCTGATCTGAACTCCTCCCTCTCCTGGCTTAAGGGGGAACGGGACTCAGGGTTTTCTGTCTCCAGCCAGACCCTGTGGTCTGTTCCTACTAGCCCATGTCAGGCCTGTCTCCTGTGCACTGGCTCTCGCCAATTTCCAGGAAGGGAAGGGCCTGGGATGTCATGGTAGATGGAATGACAACGGAACAGGAAGGATGCTTCTCCTTGTAGACGTTTGGGAAGATGTCCTTGCCATTCTCAGTCTAGTAATCGCACTTGCCTCATGCCTCCCTCCCACTTAGAAGAAGCATAAATGGAGCCCTGCCCCAGATTACTGAGCCCCAGCTTCATTGTGCTTCCCAGATACGGCATTTATTAAAAGACGGAGGTTTTGGCAACCCTGTGTGGAGCAAATATATTGGCACCATTTTTCTGACAGCATTTGCTGCAATGTCTCTGTGTCGTAATTTGGTAATTGTCACAATATTTCAAACATTTTCTCTATTGTATTTATTAAACTGATCTGTGATTGTGGATTGCAGCTTACTGGGAGATCAGATGATGATGAGCGTTTTATGACAACAGAGTGTTCTTTTGGAAAGTACGGACCTTGTTTTTCATTGTTTTTTGTTTTCTTTTGTTTTCTTAATATGAGGTATACTATTTATTTTATTTTTTAAATTTATTTTCAGCGTAACAGTATTCATTGTTTTTGCACCACACACAGTGCTCCATGGATGTTTTTTTTTTGTTTTTTAAAGATAGAAGGCTATAACATACTTCTATCTTCTAAGACAGAAGGCTATTGCATACTTAACAGACTACAGGATAGTGTCAAGGTCACTCTTGTATGCACGGGAAACAAATTCACTGGACCCACTTTACTGAGATTTTTGCTTCATGCCCTGGGTCTGGAGCAGAAGGTGTACTCTGTCAGAGCTTTGTCTGAATCCTCGGGCTGATGGCCATGGCTGGGCTCCAGCGATGATGCTGTACTGGTTCTCCTGACCTTCACACCATGGAATTCGTCCCCGCTCTGTACCCTCATGTGGCCTGTGCGCTCTTTCTGTCTTCCTTCTGTCCCTCTGTGTCTTCTCCCTCTTAAGGTCTAGTCCACAGCTCTGGACACCACCTGCCCATTCTCCCATGGAATTCACTGGACAGCTCTCCTGGATTCCTAGATCCCTAGCTCTTGGTATCACTCATTTTTTAACAATCACTCACAGCCTGGGTCCCCTCAAGCACCCAGGGAAATTGATGCAGAGATGAAGGATTCCTTGTGACAAGCAGCTTTACCTGGGGGAAATAAAATGTTGTTTTCAACAAAGTTGTCTCATCTTTTTGTTACATGCAGGATATACTGACACCAGTGGGAAAATCGATTTCAATTTAAAGAGCACGTATTTCACATAAGAGTCTTGATCCAAAGGGTCCAAGGCATAATTTGCCTCACTTTCTAGTTGTGATTAGTAAAAGAACTACCTTGACTCATTCCCTTGCAAAGGTGTACAGAATAAGGCAAGAACCTGTTTCATCTGGTAGGACCTCCAAGGACATGAGTGGCCATCCTCCCATCACATACTGATTTCCCTGGGCCTTGCAACATGTGACCTCCCCTTCATCCTCCCAGGTGGGAAGCCAAGTGCCCACCCAGAGGCTCAGTCCCTTAAGAAGACCTTGGGGCTCTCTCTTCATCTGACAGAGTATTTCTTGTCCCACTGCCCAGAAACCAGGGCTAGAGACAGACTTTCCACATGGAAAGGCCATTTCCTACTTTTGGCAGCACTTTCTAGGGCAACATATTAGACCTTGTTGGTCGAAAGGTGAATGGAAAGGGGGACAGCTTGGCCTGGAGGTTCCTTTTCCTCAGATTCCCTCCAGAACCGGGCCTGGTTCGGGCTGCCCCTAGGGCCAACTAACCCCAGATCTTCAGCTAAGAGGGGGAGGATTCTTTCTGAGGCTCCTTTCATCAAAAGGGTGTGGGAACAGAGGAGGGGCAGAAGGAAAGTATCAGTGGGGGAAATATCCCTTTAATGCTGAGCTATCTGACAGAACAGGGACTCTGGGATCACTGCAGTTCTGGGCTGGTGAGCGTCCTACAGGAGGAGGATCAGGAACAAGGCATAAAAGTATTACTGATGCCAAATCCAAGGTAGAAGTTTAGACTCTCCTCCACCTCCCAGGTGGTAGAAACATGGGAGAAGATGCATGGGAGTTGGGGTTAAAGGACCTTGTCTCAGTGTCTAACTCCCCATTTGCTGGTCATGCAGCTCTGCACAATTTGCCCACATTCTCAAGCCTGTCTTTCTCGTAAATCAAGTAATTACAGCCTGAGAGACTTTACTTGTTATATGATCCACCAAAATGCCACAAGGGCAACATAAAGGCATCCTCAGGGTTGAGATTTATTACGAAATGAAGTGGTTATTGACTCAGGAATAGAGCCGGCATCTGAATAAATGAAACCACACTTGAGATGGAATTGGTGGCCGGGAGGAGGGATGTCTCCTTGCAGCCCTTTGCAGGCCCTTCAGGAAGAGAAAGAAGCCCAGAAGCATGATGAAGGAAGGTTTTCTCCTCCCCTGGCAACAGCCCAGCTGATGAGACTGCTACAACTGTGCCAATGAAAAGCCACTACACTGGAAATCCCAGGTCACCCCAATGAGCTTTTCTCTACAATAGCCTGCTTACCTGATCCATTCCTTCCTGTTAGGGGAGCTGTCCTTTTTTTTTTCTCTTTGTACTTACCCAGGGTTCATATTGCTTGCTTGTCCCTAGGTACAATTCCTCTGCTATTCCTGAAGAAACCCATTGTGCTTGTAAAGTAACCAGCCATTCTATTTCAAGGCTGACAGGGAGTTGTGAGACCCCATTTTGTCCTTTTAGAACACTTTGAACATTTTCCTGGGTGGTGATGGTATTTTCTTCCCTGGCTTATTGAGGGATACTGGCATACAGTATGCTGTACATAATGAAAGTTTACCATTCAATAAAACTTGATGTACATGACCTCAGTGTGATGGTTATTCTCGCCGGTCTCCATCTCTGATTTCTGGCACAGAACTTCAGAAGTCTTGGCATTCCCTACGTGATAAGGTTGCCTTTATTATACCAGTGAGGTGGCTCATCGTGGGCCCCGAGGCAGCAAAAGACCACATGTAGAGATCAGATGGTTGTAACTTTGGACCAAACTGACCTTCAGGGGGAGGAGAGGGCTAGAGACCCTCTCTGGTCTTAATCTAGGTGTGTACTTTATAATATTCTGAAATTGGATGTATAGTACTTTCCTTAGTTCTAAGAATGAGTTCCAGGGAATTGGTGAAACTGAGGGGCTGTGGGAACCTCTGAATATAGAGCCAGTCTGTCAAGAAAAATATGGGTGGCTTAAGGAATCCCCAAATTGCATCTGCTGACTGATATGAGGACAGACATGTGGGGGACCCTGCCCTTCTCTTGTGGGATCTCGTGCTAACTCAGTGGTTAGCATCAGAATAATATAGGAGTATGCCAAGTTGGGGGGTAAGGGAATATATGGCATCAGAAATGCAAGGTTCCTGAGAAGAACTGACTCACTGACACATGTGGTTTGGAAAGAGAAGGGATGACAGTGGGGGTGTGAGTCTCCTTTGATTCCTATGTACTCAGAAGGTCAGCCATGATGCTGACCAGCAGCTGTACCTCAGTCATTTCTGTACATTAAAAGTTATAAAGGAGGGGCACCTGCATGGCTCAGTGGGTTAAGCCTCTGTCTTCAGCTCAGGTCATGATCCCAGGGTACTGGGATAGAGCCCCACATTGGGCTGTCTGCTCAGCATGGACCCTGCTTCCCTTCTGCTTTCTCTCTGCCTGCCTCTCTGCCTACTTGTGATCTCTGTCTGTCAAATAAATAAACAAAATCTTAAAAAAAGAAAAAGAAGTTATAAAGGAAAGTAGAGTAACAGAATTTGGAAGTGATGGACCCAACTCCTAGGGAGCTGGCCCACTAGAAATGGAAAGGAAATGTAAAATAATAAGAACAATGTTAAGGAAGCAATCCCTTGGTCATGGTTATCACGGATAGCCAAGTGGAGCTAGAAATAAAGTGCTGAGTCAGACCTCAAGGCCAGACCAAGGTCAGATTTCAGGCAGTCACAAGTCTTCCCCCAAATGAAGTATTAGGCTTGGACAACACAGATTATAGCTACTAACAGCTTTGGTTACAGTAAACTGAGTCCAGCTTTGGGGAAATGACAAAACCAAGAAGTTACCAAAGCCAGGAGGTAGAGTGTGAAGAAGTTGTCTCATTTATGGATGGGCATCACCAGGTCCCCAGCAAACCTTTACTGAAATGGGATGTGAGACTGACTCATTTGGGGGCTGTGTCTTTGGTTTTGAAGGCTACAGTGTGGGAGGGCATGTTTGGGTCCATAGAGGACCCACATCTCACTATGGAACAATTGCAGATGCTGCGCATGGTCAGACACACTGCAGGTTATTCTTGAGGCAACCAGCAAGCCCAGGGATTGGACAAAAGGCATTGTATGGTTTGTGTATACTGAGCAGGAGGGAACTGTCTGACTGCCCCTATAAATGCCAAGGGGTACATCTTGGATGAAGCAACTGATAGACTTTGTATGTAAGCGAAGCTGCCCTGGCTTTATGATGACCAGGAAGTGTATCCCTGGAATAAGCCCCTTGTCCAGGACATGCTAGTTGTTGTGATTAAAATGCCCCTTTTGTATGGGCAAACCATGAAATTTTACTGGTGCAAAATTGAGCAAGGGGACAAAATGACTTACTGGATTAACCCATCTCAGTTTCCCCTTAAAGGTTTTTCAGATGTTACCCTACCCCCCAAATGGGGAGAATCAGAGAGTCAAGGGATTCATCTCAGCAGAATGGATATCTTTACATGGCTTTTAAGGAATGGGATCAATAAAGCAGATGTTAGTGGGGTTGAAGCAAAGGTACATTTTTGAAGACTTCTGAATGGAACACTGAAGGAAGTTCTTTGGTGTCCTCCAACATTTAAGGTCCCCAACCAAGCCTGTCCCCTCCATCTAATCCAGTATGGATGAAATTTAAAAGCCAAAGGTAAAGATTACAAGGAGAAGCCCAACATGGAGTTGGATGGGGCGATAGTCAAGCAGATTTATCCAGATGAGTATTGACAAAAGGGCCAGGGTATCTTGGCTCAATGCTGTGCTGGGGACCCAAAACCTTGTGCCCAATGGTTGAGGGGTGAAGAGGTTTCTTGGACTCCTTGACAAGGGGAATCCCAGGAATGTTGTCATACCAAAATCTGTTGGTGAGACCATACACAGGAAGCCTACAGTTAAATGGAGGGAATCTAGAAATGCAAATATTGATAAGATTAAGGTGAAAAGTTTGGTTGACAATGGGAATGTTCATGCAGGCTGTGCCTATTTTACCTGGCAAAGTATTACGGGGATGGATAATGTGTCTGACTGGTGAATGTTTCCCCCACCCGGCAGTGTAAAACAGAAGGCACATAAATCTGCCCTTCAGGCCATATAATTGGACATGCTAAATGGGTATCAGGAAGAATGCCAGAGCCCACACAGTGGGAAGAAAAGGGGGTGGAGAGTTGGTACAAAGTCTCTGTCCAAGAATCCTGTGTGGAACGTTGACTGGGGGTTGTTATCCTCCGAGCCTTTAGATCTACCACCTGGTACAGACAGCTGATCTGGAGTCAGGGCCTGTTCCCATTAGGATGCATGGATATTGGTCCAGTGCAATCCACTTGCCTCTCTTGCCCCCTGGAGGCAATGTCCTACCCACCTGCAGTCTCTGTTTCTCTGGTTGGAAGACAGAACAGTTCTTGTGGCCATCTTGTGTCTCAGAAGTTGCAAGAGGAATATGTCTAGGGTTAGCTGCTCTCCACTTTACTACAGTCCCTGGGGCAAGGTGGCCACCCCCAGCAAGCATACTGGTACATACACTCATCAATTCCAACCATACCAATCTGGTTGGGAGTTCTGAGAAACATTGACAGGTCTTACTTTAATGCTTTCTTCAACTTTCCATGGTGAATGCCATTGGTCCATGCCCCCTTTTGGGCTTCCTTCTGATAGGCCTTTGTCCTTCTGCCCGACCATAGGCATAGGCTATTGGTCAGAACCAGAGAAACTCTACAAAGCCAAACACAGGAGCAAATAGCATGCAATCTAGCCCAGGGAGTTGATTTATTTTTACCTTCTTGATCAGAGTGGTGGTATTCTAAACAGGAAACTCTCACTTCACCCCCAAAAGGCCATCCAAAAGCCAAGCAACTCTGTTGGTCAATCAGGAGCTGTTATAGGGCACTATCTGGGGGGAAGGGGCAACAGAAACACGCAGCTCCTGAGATGTGATGCCCAAGTCAGTTCTAAGGAAATAGGGTGTACCTACTCACAGACACACTGACTAACCATTTCTTTTCCTCTTGGAACATGCCCCATGCACAAACCATTTCTATTTTATGATGGAACTCATCCGGCCATTGCCCTCCATTTAGAGTGTTTCTCTAACAGCACCAAAGGTATTGTGGGTATTTTAGGTTTCAAGCTTCTTTTTGCCCTTCAGTTGCAAGGGTGGAATCAATGTCCTTTAGCTTAGCTAGTTATTATTCCTCAAATGGAAATTCTCTAGTTCATGTTTCCAGCAGTTCTCATGGAGAGGGGCTCATAGGATGACAAGAGAACCACCATGAAGCTCCTGCACTAATTTAGACTGCTAAGTTACATTATCTTAGAAGGAGTAGTGGTTTGACAGGAAGTCAGAATGGGCAATGAAAGCATCGGTGGTCTGAAACAGAGGGAGAGGCAAGCATGGTGGGCTGGGTTACACAGCTTCATGAGTGTTTGCTCACAGTCAACAAGAGGGGCACAGAGAGTCTGTCCCCACTAGATAGACCCCTCTGCTTTTCTGGTGGACCTAGGGGAAAGGGGGATCAGAGGATGCTGGTGGGACTATGAAATTCTTCCCAATGGGGAAGAGGATGAGAGAAGTGCCTGACTCAGTGGATTGGGCTGTCACTTCCTCTGGCAAAAATGGGGTTAACTGTGAATGCACCTATATCACCAAGAGGTAGAAATAGCCCACTACTTCTGCACAAATGCAGAGAAGGGGCACTAACAGCTGAGGATAAGGAATGAACACATGCATCGTGCAATGTGGGAGATCCCATATTCTTCAGAAAAGACCCTTAGCTAAAGATGTTGGATGCCTGATGGGGCTTAGCCATAGGTTGCTGAGACCACTCCCATCTTTTGGAACCTGCTAATCACAAATGTAAGACTGCAAACTTGTGTGACCTCAGGAGATATTCTGCTCATGTAATAAGATAATGCACTGAATTAATTATTAATGTCAGCAATTCACTCTAGGAATAGGACACTACCTTTTGACTTTTATTTTTCAGGTCATGTCTACCACATTGCAATAGGCCCTCACACTGGCATTGTGAGTACAACACCGATATGGAGAGTCAAACACATTGCGGAGTACAGGTGAGCTAAAAACCTAGTTTCTGCACCCCACACTTGCTCCTCCAAATATTGGGTATATTCATGTTGAGAAGATTTCTGAATCTTTTATAGAAATGCTATCTCAAATGAGGATTCTAAGACAGGTGTGCTCATTTTTCTATAAGGTAAATGTGGTCAAAGGCTGGGAGAGGGGAGAGCAGGCTGAGATTGACTACATTCATATAGCCAAGCTTTTATCAACCATGCCTACCAAATGACACCTCAATAAAAATATTCAACAGGAAAGCTCAGTGATGTTTTTTTCATTGGAAAACACATGGTTGTTCTGGGAGGGTAACATGACCTGACTGCACCCAGAAAGGGTGTGGAAACTTTGCTTCCAGTACCCTCCTGGACCTGGCACTGTGTGTATCCTTTATTAAGTTGTGATCTTCAGTATAGCACTTTCCTAAGTCCTATGAATCACTTATAGCAAATTACCAAATCCCAGTGAGTCATGGGAACCCCTGAATTTGTAGCTGGTCTTCTGGAAATGCAGGTAGCCTCAGGACCTCCAACATGTGGCTGGTGTCTGAAGAAGGGGCAGTCAAGTGTAGCACTTTGCCCTGAACTTGTGGGCTCTCACTGTAACTCTGGGTGGATGGTGTCAGAATGGCATCACAGTGCAGTCAATTAGGATAGAGAGAGGACACACATAAATGTCCATGAAGCAATGGTAATGAGTGTTTTTTTTTTCTGAAAAAGTGGAACTTGCAATTTTTCTGCATAAGGGGGATACAGTTGTATGGGAAAGACACACATGCACACACCATCGCACCATACAGATTCACATATAGGCCCACCTCCCTGACCCCATGACCCAAACCTGTTTCATCTAAAGGGAGTACAGCTGCTTGTAGAAACAAGAACATAGTTCATTACCTAGAAAATCATTTCCTTCACCACACTCTCAATCCTCATTGCCTTCACTAAGCTGGAGCTCGAATTGGGGTGGTACCTCAGATGAAAACTTACAAGGAAGACCCACCATTTTTGTCATCTGGATCTTTTCCCTCAGCAAGTGACTGGCCTAGACCATGAATATTTTTTCTTTCTTTCTCTTGAGGCCACCTGTAGTCACAGAAAAGCAACTACCATGAGGGGCAGGTCATGCTATGCCCTGTCTATCCTTTTGGTCTCTTGTTGACTATAGGAAATCAGATGGGAAGGGCACCTGCCAGGCTCAGTTGGTGGAATACGCAACTCTTGATCTTGAGCCCATGAGCTTAAGCCCCACATTGGGTATGGAGCCTACTTAAAAGAAATTAATTTAAAAAAAGAATATTATATGGGAAACAGTGCTCAAGGGAAGGTAATTCATCAGCAAGAGTAGAGGACACTTATACACACCAAAATGAATGAATTGTTCTTGGAGGAGCTATCTGTCACGTGCATCTTTGTTGTCAACTACAAAAATTTTAATGAGGAAAAAAAACCACTGCTGAGGAAAAGGCCCCCTACTCACAGTTTCTAATCACTACTCCCATAGTTGAGCGCCTCTTGAAACAAGCATCAGTTGGCAAGAGACTATCCTTCCAGTCCTCCAAGGAAAATGTAACTAACCTGTATAATAGAGATGCTACTGGGTTTTCATTTGGAACTAGACTGGCTAAGGAGAAAAAAAAATCAAGAAAGCAACATTTCTATCCCAGGCAAAGACAATCTTGAGTTGGCATTTGGTGGGATCCCTTCATCTTCCCTGCCTCCTGGTCCTCTGGGGGAACTACAAGTGTATAGATGACCTTTGAGTACATGGGTGAGAGTGCTCATGCAGTACTGGATCTCAGCTTAAAGAAGAATTGCAAAAAAAAGGTCCTGGACACCAGGCTGGTGCTATAAACTCTTATTTGTCTCTGTACCCAAGTTGTGTAATACCCAGAATTTGGGCATTTCCAGTGCTTCTGTAGAGAATACTCTTAAATTCCAATACTCTTAAATTCCAGTAAAATCCTCCTCATTCTTATTTGTTTGGGGTCAGACACGAAGGCATAACCCCAGCAAGGACAGAGGTTGGCCACATTGCCTTTCTTTTTGTCACCAAATCTTTAGAATGTGTGAGCTGATTGAACTTTTGATGTGCTTTTTACATATTCCCCTGAATAACTAAAATTAAATACATCAGAAAATACCAAATGCAGCTGAGGCTGGGGAGCACCCAAACTCTCTTCTATGATAGCCATGAGCATCAGATGTGCAGATCTGGAAAACGTTTAGTCAGGATGCATGGTGGTGTATACAAGCATCTCCCATGCCCCAGTGTTTCTTCGGGTGGAGAAACACCCAACAGAAATGCAAACATGTGTTTCCCAGAAGACATTTCCATCAGGAATGTACACAGAAGCATTCCTCTTAAATTCCTAAACGCTCATAATAAGGTAACATGTTAACAGATTCTAGCACATTTCAACAACTATGCACTATTCCTTCCTAGGGAAGAATGATCCTTAAGAACATACTCCTACAGCATGGGTGAATCTCACAAAACATAGAGCAAAGGAAGTCAGGCACAAAAGGAATCAAGATTTCCTTTAATGGCAAGTGGTTGACGACGGTTCCTTTTGGGGTGACGTTCATGATGGGAAGGAGGTCCAATGGCACTTTTGGGGGTGCTAGGTTCCAGTAGTGAATTTGGGGGGGTTGTCTTTGTTTTTTATTTGAAGTATGATGACACAATTTGTGAAAATTCATTGAGATGTACAATCATGTCGTGATAGATTTTGGGGGGCAGGCATATAAATCTTTGAAGTGTAGGAAAAGAAAGAGTATATATGAAATATATATTTCATATATATAGTATATAGTATATATTTATATATAGTATATTATATAGTATATAGTATATATTTCATATACAGATACTCTTTCTTTTCCTACACTTCAAAGAATTATATGCCTGTATATTTCAAACATGGTATCAAAATCCAAGCAGGTCCATGCTGTTGCAGACAGGGTAAGAGGGTCTTTTATCACAAACCCTGAATCATAGCCCTGTATCCAAATACAGCAATCACGTGGGGACTCTTATAGTAACTGTTTCGTAGCATCAAAAATCCCCAGACTGCTACAAGAACCTGATAACATTCACAGCCATTCACCCCTCATGACCAAAATGATCCCAAAGCTGTATCATTAAGCACTCACCTCTGAGTGATCCTTGATACAGACAGGAGAATCTCCTAAGCACACAAAAAGCATACATCTTGGAGTATTTAAAGAAAAATCCACATTGAATTGGGAACTTTTCTTGCCTACCTGTTGCACTTTGATTTTCTATGATTTTACCCACATTTACTGAATGTATTGCATGCATGTGTAGTGCATTTCTGAGAAATTCCCACACATATAAAAAATAAGGACTCCATAATATGTTGGTGGAGATTATAGCCATTGCTTACCCTTTCATCCATGCCTTCTTCTTCCCTTATAAGGCATCCCGATTTTGTCTCATGACAGCGATGTCTGGGTTTGGAGAATCCAAATGGGGCCATGTGCCAGAGATAGAAATGCTCAACCCAGTCTGGGTGAGCACAGAGTGTGGCCACCGGAGGGATTGGCTGCTTTTCTCTGAGGGTGCACTGAGGAGTGCGGCCCAAGCTCTCAGCTCCTATGGGGCTGGACACTGAAAGGCTGCCATTTTCATTCTCATCCTCCTAAGCTCTACAGAACGTGTTCAGGGAACAAAAACTCCCGAGACTGAAACCGAGCAGTTTACTTAGCTGGGACCCTGGCAAGGACAGTGCAATTCCACCTTGGGCAAAGACATTTGAGAATCACAGCAACAGGCCTATCCCTCAGAAGATCAGCAAGAACATTCAGCCAAGACCAAGTTCACCAATCAGTGAGAGCTGTGGAACTCCAGAGCTAGGGGAAATCAACACATACAATTCATGGTGTTTTCCCCATGATTATTTAGTCTTTCAAAGTTATTTTTTTATTTTATTCTTTTCTTATTTTATTTTTTATATTTTTCATCTTTCCTATTTTAACGTTTTAACTATTTTATCTTACCAATACTTAAAAAAAAATCTTTTACATATTCATTGTTATTGTCATATTTTATCCCTTCATTGTAGTTAACCTTATTCTTTGAATACACATAGGTTTTTTTTCTTTAAAATTTTGGGATACAATTTCTTCTAATAGCTCAAAATATACCCTAAATCTAGTGCATGGCTTTGTTCTATTCTTCAGCCTGATCACATTTTTTCCTCTTTTTCTTTCTTTTTTCAACCAACTTCTTATCTTATCAATTCCTTTTTAAGAATCTTTTTAAATTTTCATCTTTCCAGTCATATTCCACCCCTTCATTGTGTTTACCCTTATTTTTTATATATGTAAGCTTATCTTTCTTTAAAATTTTGGAATATAGTTTCTCCTTACAGTCCAAAATACACCCAAAGTCAAGTGTGTGGCTCTGTTCTATTCACCAATCTAATATATAGATGATATAGATATAGATATAGATATAGATAGATATAGATATAGATATATCTTTTCTTTTTTTCCCCCTTTCTTCTCCCCTGGATGCAGGTCTCTTCTGAATTGGTTAGTGTATATATTTCTAAGGTCACTGCTACCCTTTTAGTATTTTGTTCTCTCATTCATCTATTCTTATCTGTATAAAATGACAAGGTGAAAAAACTCACCACAAAAAAGGAACAAGAGGCAGTACTGACAGCTATGGACCTAATCAATATGGACATTAGTACGATGTTAGAACCAGAGTTCAGAATGATGATTATCAAATTGAAAAAAGCATGGAAGATATTAGAGAATCCCTTTCTGGAGAAATAAAAGAACTAAAATCTAACCAAGTTGATTTATTCCTGGGCTGCAAGTTTGGTTCAACATGCAAAAATCAATTAATGTGGTACCATACATTAATAAAAAATAAAGAACAAGAACCATGTGATACTCTCTATCCATGCTGGAAAAGCATTTAACAAAGTACAGCATCCTTTCTTGATCAAAACTTTTACAGTGGAGGGATAGAGGGTACACACCTCAATATCATCAAAGCCATCTATGAAATCCCACAGTGAATATCATTCTCAATGGGGAAAAACTGAGAGCTTTTCCCCTAATGTCAGGAACATGCAGTAATGTCCACTATCACCACTGCTATTCAACATAGTACGAGAAGCCCTAGCCTCAGCAATCAGATAACAAGAAAAAAAAAAGGTATCCAAATTGGCAGAGAAGTTAAACTCTCACTCCCCGCAGATGATGTGATACTTTCTGTAGCAAACCCAAAAGACTCCACTCCAAAATTGCTAGAATTCATACAGGAATTCAGTAAAGTGTCAGGACATAAAATCAATGAACAGAAATCAGTTGCATTTGTATACACCAACAACAAGACAGAAGAAAGAGAAATTAAGGAGTTGATCCCACTTACAATTGCATTGAAAGCCGTAAGATACGTAGGAATAAACCTTACCAAAGAGGAAAAGAATCTATACCCAGAAAACTATAAAGTACTCATGAAAAAATAGAGGAAGACACAAAGAAATGGAAAAATGTTCCATGCTCCTGGATTGGAAGAATAAATATTGTGAAATTCTCTATGCTACCTAAAGAAATCTACATATTTAATGCAATCTTTATCAAAATACCATCAATTTTTTCCCCAAAGAAATGGAACAAATAATCCTAAACTTTATATGGAGCCAGAAAAGACCCCAAATAGCCAGAAGCATGTTGAAAAAGAAAACCAAGTTGGTGTCATGACAATTCCAGAATTCAAGCTCTATTACAAAGCTGTCATCATCAAGACAGTATGGTACTGGCACAAAAACAGACACAGAGGTCAATGGAACAGAATAGAGAGCCCATAAATGGACCCTCAACTCTATGGTCAACTGGTCTTCAACAAAGCAGGAAAGAATGTTCAATTGAAAAAAGACACTCTCTTCAACAAATGGTGCTGGGTAAATTGGACAGTCACATTCAGAAAAATAAAACTAGTCCATTTCCTTATTCCACACACAAAAATGGACACAAAATGGATGAAAGACCTTGATGTGAGACAGGAATCCATCAAAATCCTTGGGAAGAACATAGGCAGCTACCTCTTCGACCTCAGCTGCAGCAACTTCTTCCTAGAAACATCATGAAAGGCAAGGGAAACAAGGGCAAAAATGAACTATTTGGACTTTACCAAGATCAAAAGCTTTTGCACAGCAAAGGAAACAGTCTACAAAACCAAAAGACAACCAGCAGAATGGGAAAAGATACTGTAAATGACATATCAGATAAAGGACTTGTATCCCAAATCTATAAGGAACTTTTCAAACTCAACTCCCAAAGAACAAAGAATCTAATCAAGAAATGGGTGGAAGACATGAACAGACATTTCTGCAAAGAAGACATCCCAGAGGCCAACAGACACATGAAAAAGTGCTCAACATCACTCGGCATCAGGGAAATACAAATCCAAACCACAGTGAGATACCAGCTCATACCAGTCATAATGGCTAAAATTAATGAGTCAGGAAATGATAGATGTTGGTGAGGAAGCAGAGAAAGAGGATCTCACCTACTGTTGGTGGGAATGCAAGCTGATGCAGCCAGTCTGGAAAACAGTATGGCCACTCCTCAAAACATTGAAAATAGAGCTACACTACGACCGAGCAATTGCACTACTAGGTATTTACCCTAAAGATACAAATGTAGTGATCCAAAGGGGCACGTGCATCCAAATGTTTATAGCACCAATGTCCACAATAGCCAAACTCTATAAAGAACCTAGATGTCCCTCAACAGATTAATGTATAAAGAAGATGTGATATATATATAGAATGGAATACTATGCAGCCATCAAAAAAACCAGAATCTTGCCATTTTTCAATGACATGGAGCTAGATGGTATTATGTAAGCAAAATAAGTCAATCAAGAGAAAGGCAATTATCATATGATCTCTCTGATATGAGGAATTTGAGAGGCAAAGTGGGGGGTCATGGGGTGTAGGGAGGGAGAAAATGAAACAAGATGGGATCAGGGGGGAGACGAACCAAAAGAGACTCTTAATCTCAGGAAACAAACTGAGGGTTGCTGGGGGGCAGAGGGGTAGGGAGACGGTGGCTGGGATATGGACACTGGGGCATGTGCTATGGTGAGTGCTGTGAAATATGTAAGCCTGATGATTCACAGACCTGTAGCCCTGGGGCAAATAATGCATTATATATTAATTTAAAAAAAGATCCAGGTAGGTGATGAGGATAGAGCACATGGATCTCCAGATAAGTACAGTCTCCAGATAACGTCAAGACAAGTCTGGATCTCACCTGTATTCTTCTGTCAAGTTATTTAGCGAAGGGTTTTTGAGAGTCAAGAATTGCCCAAATCAGAAATGGCTTTTAAATGTTTTTTTTTAAATAAAAACCAAACATAGAATTAAAAACATGGTCAAAGAATCATATAGTATGAAAATGCCCAGATTTTAAAAACCACACCTTTATAAAAGGACTCTCCTAGAACTATAGGAAATGAACATCCCAGAAATTAAAATTAAAAACTCAATTCATCTGAGGGGTTTGAAGTGATGGGGGGTTGGGAGGTTGGGGTACCAGGTGGTGGGTATTATAGAAGGCACAGATTGCATGGAGCACTGGGTGTGGTGAAAAATTAATGAGTACTATTATGCTGAAAATAAATGAATTAAAAACAAAACAAAACAAAACAAAAAAACTCAATTCATTATACCAGATTAGAGATAGAAGGAAAAAGAAATACAGAGATGGAAGGTAGTTCTGACATATTTACCCAGCTCAGGCAGAAAAAGAAATTGGATATTCAAAGAAAGCATTTAAATAATTTGAAAGCCTGATTTAGAATGTCTAATAATCTAATTTGGCTCCAAGGAGAAAGCAGGGAGACTGGAGAAGACAATGCATTTGAGGTCATAACAGTTGAGCATTTCTTTAATCTGATAAAAAATATATGATTTCTCAGCTTTGGGAAACAGAGTGAAAGCCACAGAGTATAAATAGATTGAAAACAAACAAAGCAAAACAAAGAAACGCCAAAATAAAAGCGATGGGTGGGGACATCTGGGTGGCTCAGTCAATTAAGCATTCAGATCTTGGTCTCAGCTCTGGTCTTGATCTCAGGCTCATGAGTTCAAGTTCCATGTTGTTAATAAATAGCAAGCCAGATAGGCTTGGAGACCAAAGGCATCATTTTGTCTTTAGAAGGTCAACACTAATGAAAGAAAAGAAAGAGGAGAGAAGAGAAGAGAAGAGAAAAGGAAAGAAAAGAAAAGAAAAGGAAACATCCTACATATAGATATATGTTGGTGCAAGTCAAGAAAAAAAGGGAAAGATAAGACCTGTGTTACTTACCCCAGAAGAACAATCAGCAAAAGTAGAACCAAAGAAAGTGAAATAACACCTTTAGTGAACTGAGCCCAAAGATCAAGACAGAGGTATATACTTGGTCAAACACTTATTCAAATAACAGAGAAATGATGATTTCTTGAGAGGTCATTAAAGAAACTGAAGATGAATGATCTCAGAATGGAAGTTTGAGATATCTGGATGCTCAGCAAATATACAAGTAGGCAAAAATGATATCTCCACCAAGTAAATACTGTTTCCCAAGCCAGGATGAAAACAGCAAGTTGGAAGCAAACCCATAAGCAGAAGTAACATGTAGGATCAGAAGTAACATGTAATCAGATTTGAAGTGTTCTCATTCTGTTTGGAATAACGTACGTGTATTCATTACTTTGCATTTTAAGTTAATTTGGCATGTTAAACTTTGAAGAATAATTTAAAAGTGACTGTGTACTTCCAGAATAGTTCAGTGGTTGTAGTTACAAAAATAATACTTACACTGAGTCGATCCAAAAGAAGAAAGGAGGATAGAAGCATAAATCCATCAGGATAAATAGCAAAAAAAAAATTGAGTAAAAATATCTATAAATGGATCAGTACTCATACTAAATGTAAATGGACTTAACATGACAACTCAAAGGCTGTATTGACTTTGGATAATTTATTTAAAAACATAGGTACATATAAGTACCCATAAATGTTTTGATGAAGATGTTGGGGAAGATATTAGGCAAACACTAATGAACAAGACAGAAAACTGAGGCATGTTCATGAATAGTAAGACAGACATGCTTGGAGATCAAAAGCATTATTTTGTCTTTAGGAGGTCAATACCTAAGAATACATTGTCTGATTCAAAGTAAAGAATTCTGATTCTCAGCTCCGACATGAACTAGCTGTGTGGCCTAGACAAATCACTTACCTTCTCTGGACCTAATTTTCCAGATCTGTCACTTGGGGATCATGACAGCATGGATCACTCGAGGTGGTGAGGATTAAAGGAGAGTCCACTTGGTAAGTCTTGCATACACACTTCTGTGATTTGGGGTGACTTCTCCCATTCTTCTACCTGACTCCAGGGCCTTGCTTCATGCCAGGCACATGATAGGGGCTCAGATTGCTGAAGGAATCAAATCTCATTTCTGTGGCCCTTTGGCTGTGGGCCCAGAGAACCAAAGCAGCTCCCAGAACACCCTCCCCACCTGGGTTGGCTCCGGGGTGTTTTTCCATCAGACCTGGTGACTTGGTGGAGAGGGAACCTTGGCCTTGTCACTAGCTTTGTGCTGAGTTCAGTGGAGCTGGGATGGCAGCGGCTCCTTTGGGAGAGCCCCTCCCCACAGATGCTAGAAGTGAGGTGGGGAAGGCTGGAGTGGGAATAGAAGCCCCTCCAGAGTTGGCCTTGCACCCCAAGGGGAGAAAGTTACTTGTACAGGAGAGCAGGCCTCAAGCTAGCACCACTGCTCCCTGCTGTGTGCCTGTGGACATATCCCTCCACCCCTCCTAAGCCTTGCTTCCTGGACAATGGGCTGTCGATGACATGGGTGGCCCCTAGAATTATTGAGAAGCAGGTGAAGAGTGGAGCATACAGTAAGCACTTCTTAAATGTACAGGCACTGCTGTCTCAGCTTTTCCTGTAGAACTCCTGAATTCCACAGATAAGGAAACTGAGGCCCAGAGAGTGCCAGGGACTTGTCCAAGGTCACTGAGTCTGTATATTGCTGGTTCCAGCTGTGGCTTTAACCATTCTCCCTGCTCAGTCCCCAAACAACCAGCAAGGTTGTGCTTCTGGGTCGACCAGGTAGCGGTCTCCCTAGAGCAGAGGGTTTGGGGGGGGGGTGGAGAGCAATAGGAACAGTCACCTTTACCCAGGGCCTTGTTCTCTCATGAAATCCTAAAAACTCTATGAAAGCGCTATTGTCAGCCCCATTTTACAGATGAGGCTCAGAGAGGTGACTGTAGCTTGCCCAGCAATACAGTGAAAAAGGATCCTCTCGACCTCAACACCCCAGCACCAGATTTGTTGAACAAAGGAAGCAACAGTGGACATCCAGGGACACCCAGTGTGAATTCTACAGTTTTAGGAGTTTAATCTGCCTTCCCCAACCTGGAGATGGATAGAGGACCATAACAGCATCTCTCGTCTGGGGGTCTTTGCAAATTGTCAAAGCTCCAGAGGGGATGCCCTAATCCCACCCTACACACCTGCTCTACCTCTGGTTGGCAGAAGCCTTCCCTGAATACCTTCAGGAGCCGCAGATGGGCGTCAGGGTGGCATTCAGAATTCCGGGGACATGTGGAACCAATACTGCCTCCCTTTCACCCTCTCCACCAGGCAGCACACAGAGGCTCACCAGTCTCTCTCCCTGGGGTTACCCTGGACTGCTCCAGCCTCCAGCCAGTAACCTAGGGCCTTAGCAGCCCACTGGGTCTTAGAAGGTCCTCTCCTCCCTGCCTGGAAGAGTGTGTCTCTCTCCTTTCCCTTTGCTTCCTGAGCCCTTTGGCCTCCAGTGTGAAGGTCCAGGTTTTGTTTCCTGCCTACCTTCCAGCCTCTGAAGGCACTGTCTCCATTGTGCCCCCCCACCCACAGGAGACATAGGATAGCTTCTCAGCTTCCATTCCCCCAGGGAGGGACTCCCAATCACAAGGTCCAACAGGAAGAACCACGTCTTGGTTGGAAACACGAATTCCAGGGACAGTGATTTCTGGGGATGTCTGTGGGCAATTACATTCTGAGTCCTGCTGCCCACTTGTCCTCTGACATGCAGTGAACTCCTGTCCTCTCTGACCCTGGGTTTCCTTTACTCTGCCATGAGTAGTGTAGAGATTACTTATACCTTTTTAAAACCCAACCAATATTTTTCCTGACATTTTAAAAAATTATTTCCTTTCAGTGTAACAGCATTCATTGTTTTTGCACCACCCCCAGTGCTACATGCAATCCGTGCCCTTTCTAATACCCACCACCTGGTTCCCCCAACCTCCCACCCCCTGACCCTTCAAAACCCTCAGATTGTTTTTCAGAGTCCATAGTCTCTCGTGGTTTTCTTACAGAAACACCCAAGAGTTCCCCATGGTTTGTTTTCTCCTACATGGAGAGGAGAGGGAAGCCCAGCTTGGAGAGCTGCAGGTGCAGGCCTGGTGGTCACTGGTTAAGGGGCATTGACTGGCCTTTAACCATGTAACGATGATGATCACAAACTCATACACATGGTTTAATTGTGCCGCCCCTGAGCTAAGTACTTCACTTACATTAATGTGTTTCTTCACATCATGTTTGGGAAGTGGATACTGTGGGCCACTCTGTCTTGCAGATAGGAGAGCCAAGGCAAGCAGAGGGTTAACCACCTGTCCCAAGTCACCCAGACGGGAAGGTTTTGCTGACTTGAGTCCATTCTCTGAGCTGTGTCCTAACCAGTTTTCTTTGCCTGAGCAGACCTTGGTGCCTGAACTACCTTCATCGGTGGAGGTCTTAGAGCATGCTGGAGTGTGGTGGGGAAGGAGAGAAGGTGCTATGCATCCCGTACATCAGGCCTGAGAGCAGGAGCCTGCCTGTCCTCTGAGCCCAGTCTTGCCCCTCTCCAGGGAGTAGGGATTTATGGATAGAAGCCCAACTAGGCAGGAAGGGTAGACAAGTGCCTGCACCCTCAGGAGCTGAGAGGTGACCCCTTCTGCCCTGTTCCCAGAGGAGGGTGGTTGGGAAAGATGGAGCAGCAAGCCAAAGAGAGAGGAGTTGAAATGGGAGAGCAGAGCAGGGGAGAGGGAGGGAGGAGGGAGACATAAAGGGAAAGAAGGTCAACCACCATTTTTAATTTTTAGATTCCTAGTGTTGATGACACAGAGGCGATCTGGTCAGTCCTTCTCATTTTCCAGAAAGCAAATGGAGAAGAGATTGTTTACTCAAGCTTTTTGACATTATGGTGGCAACATTAACCCCAATAACTGTAATCTGAACACTTAGCATGGGCCAGTCTCTTTTCACAGATTAGCTCCTTAACCCCCCGGACAGGTCTTGTGTTCCAAGTTCCCATTTTACCTACAAGGAAACTGAGTCTCAGAGAGGTGAAGTGACCTGCCCATAGCTGCACAGCACTGGACAGGCTATAATCAAACCCAAGTTCCCAGATTCCAAGTGCCAGAGACTCGACCACCACAGTGTCCCACGGTCCAAGGAAATTTCTCTTTTTTGAGCTCCTACTATGTGCTGGGCACCATGTGAGGTATGAGGGATATAGAGATGAATAAGACAGACCCATTCTATGGCCAGTTTTCATGTGTCCTCTGCACTGGGAACCTTGAGGATAGAGCGAACTTGTTGCCAGCATCTACTACAGAGCATGGCACATGGTGGAGTCTCAGTTAATGTTGGCTGAGTAAATGCATCCTCATGTGGCCTTGGTTGCTTCACCCTTTTCATCCCTAACAGTCCACATTCACATTTCTTCCTCCAGGTCTTCTTTGCCCCAAACTGCTTCCTCTTCTCCTTTTATCGAATCGTCCACTAGAGGATTTCTTGACAACTAAAAAGAAGAAAAGAATTGGAAATATCAGAGCCCCCCCCCCCCCCCACAACACCCACCAGGGCAGGAAAATGCTCACATTAGGGGGCTGTGTGACTTCCTGGAGCTCCTGCTGCAAGGGAGCCCAGCCATTCTGATTCCCCACCCTGCTCCCTGCCCACCACTCAGGGCTGCTCAGCATGGTTCAGCAGTGCAGACCTGGGTCAGGAGCCGGGGTGACACCAGTAAAGCTGGTGAGGGAGCCAGCAGAGAGACCTGAAAGACATTGAAGGTGTAAGAATCTCCAGTACCTGCATGGTGCCGGGTTCTTTGGAAGAACCATCCAAAGAGGGAAAGGGGAAGAAACAAAAAGTGGAGATCAAACGTAAGGATGCAAGAAAATGAAAAGAGAGGACTATAGTGATAAATTGCAGGCACAGTTTTGCCCATTCTGTGCCAGTCTTCAACATCTTCAAAGTAGTCTTTGAGGGGACAGGGCAGCAATGACATTGGGATGTCCGTGGAAAGGAAAGTGGAGAAGAAGGGAAGCTAAGGACTCAGAGCGGGCCCTGCTGCTCCCAGGATTATGTCTGCAGATCTCAGGATCTGCTGTCCCCTGATCTGAGGACAGATTATGTCCTCAGCTTTGCAGTTGACTGATAAATGCAGCTTCCCTGGGCTATGGGACCACTGAGGCCACCCCAGCACGATGGCAGTATGTGGGACCACTGTATACTCGAGTATTGGCAGGCATGTACATGAATGCCAGAACTGCCTTGCTCTGTGACTAATGATCTCATGGTTAAGTGGTAAATGCTTGTTAGTGGCCAGTGCAACAACATTGGGACCCATGCTTGGGTTCACAGTTTGGCTTTTCCAACCTAGGCAGTCAAGAGCATGGGCCATCCCTCTCTGCACCTTCTCCACAAAGAGAGGGAATGGCCAACAAACCCCCAGGTCCAGAGGTGGTGAGAGAGGAACGTGGTGTTGTATGTAAATTGTGCAGGGGTAATGAGATTTCTGAAGGGAGATCTGACACTTGCTTTGGGCTGGGTACATGGGAAATACCTCCCGAGGGAACACACATACACTCACATTCACAGTCATACCATGCAGACTTACATACACACACAACTCTCACACGCACATGAATCCAAACCACCTAAGTGACTAAGTTGCTTACAGAGCCCATAGATTGTGGCCAAAGCTCTCTGCTGAGCATTCATGGCACCCCATCCCTCCATTCCGGCAGGACCCAGAATCAGGGTAGACACGCAGGCCAAAGCAGACAGGAAAGCCCCACCTCTTTCAGCACTGAGATACTTCTTCAGCACGTGATTCCAGAATATGTACAATTTTAGATTCTTTTTGCATCCATCTGTGATTAAAAAGTATGAAGATCATATCATCTTGTACACTGTTTACATATGGCTTTTTTCTCTTGATTTTATGGAACCAGATGGGATACACAGCCCCCAAAAGGAAAAGTTTGGGCTTTTCATGGCAGACCTTTCAAGTGCATTTTGGTCAGCAAATACAAACTTCTTTGTCAAGGACGAGGTTTTTTTTTTTTTTTAAATTTCATTTCAGTGTTAACAGTATTCATTGTTTTTGCACCACACCCAGTGCTCCATGCAATCCGTGCCCTCCTTAATACCTACCACCTGGCTCCTCCACCCTCCCCCCCCACACACCTTCAAAACCCTCAGGTTGATTTTCAGAGTCCCTAGTCTCTCATGATTCACCTCCCCTTCCAATTTCCCTCAACTCCCTTCTCCTCTCCATCTCCCCATGTCCTCCATGTTATTTGTTATGATAAGGAGGAGGATTTCTTACTGAGGAAATTGCTCACTGCCATACACTTTGTAACTGATGCTGTCGATTTTTGCTCTTTTTTTTTCCCCCAGTGAGTAAAGTGATAGAACTTTATTAAGTCAGGATACAGAAAAAGCTCTCAAGAGTGAGAGGGGTCTCGACAGGGTCGCCAACAAGGGCCTTTAAGGTTGGTCTTTTAAAGGCAGCTAACCAGGGAACTTAAAATCTTTTAAGATCTCTATTGATAACACATTCAGTGGCTTAATTCTTTTTTAGGGGCTGGTTATTCTTTGTTGATCACAGGTGATTATCATAACAATATGTACCCCTCAGGACCCACACCACATGCCTGTGGCAGGGTGGTCCTCCATCCCAAATGCCTCTGGTTTCTCCACACCTTCACAGTTTGGGGATTTCTGTGAGCCTGATCCCATAGTCCCCTATCTATCTCTCCCTACCAGCCCCATTTGTCCCTTGCCTATTCCTCCCCGTGGAATAGTAACCCTAACTGCTGTTAGGGAATGGGATGATGCCTGCTCTGTTTCCTGATGAAATGGGATGGCAGGCTGTGTGACAGTTAGAATCTATCCATTGTTAAAATGTTTGTCCTGGGGGCGCCTGGGTGGCTCAGTGGGTTAAATAAAGCCTCTACCTTCGGCTCAGGTCATGATCTCAGGGTCCTGGAATTGAGTCCCACATCAGGCTCTCTGCTCAGCAGGGAGCCTGCACTTCCTGTCCCCCCGCCTGCCTCTCTGCCTACTGTGATCTCTGTCTGTCAAATAAATAAATAGAATCTTTAAATAAAAAAAATGTCCTGCCCAGAGAGATTTACACTTTCAATGCCATCCTTATTAAAATACTACTGGCATTTTTCAAAGCGTTCAAACCAACAGTGCTAAAATCTGTATGGTAGAAGAAAAGACCCTGAATCACCAAAGGGGAATGATGAAAAAGAAAAAAAGCTGGGGCATCACGTTGCCTGACTTCAAGCTGTATTACCAAGCTGTGATCACAAAGACATCATGGTATTGGCACAAAAACAGACACATAGACCAGTAGAACAGAATAGAGACTCCAGAAATGGACCCTCAACTTGATGGTCATCTAATCTTTGACAAATCAGGAAAAAATATCCAATGGGAAAAAGAGAGTCTCTTGAATAAGTGGTGCTGGGAAAATTGGATGGCTATATATACAAGAATGAAACCTGACCATTCCCTTACACCATAAACAAAACTAAATTCAAAATGGATGGAAGACCTCAATGTGAGACAGGAATCCATCAAAATCCTAGAGGAGGACATAGGCGGTAACCTCTTCGACATCAGCCACAGCAGCTTCTCTCAAGACATGCCTCCAAAGGCAAGTGAAACAAAGCCAAAAATGAACTGTCTGGGCTTCACCAAGATAAAAAGCTTCTGCACAGCAAAGGAAACAGGCAACAAAACTAAGAGGCAGCCCACACAATAGGAGAAGATATTTGCAAATGACATTACAGATAAGGGGCTGATATCCAAGATCTATGAAGATCTTCTCAAACTCAACACTCAAAAAACAAATAGCCCAGTCCAAAGATGGGAAAAAGACTTGAACAGACACTTCTCCTAAAAAGACATGCAATGGCTAATAGACACACGAAAAAATGCTCACCATCACTAGCCATCAGACAAATAAAAATCAAAACCACACTGAGATGCCACCTTATACCAGTTAGAATGGCAACAATTAACAAGTCAAGAAACAACAAATGTTGGTGAGGATGTGGAGGAAGGGTAAACCTCTTACTTCTTGGGTGGTTTGAAACGCCAGCTGGTATAGCCACTCTGGAAAACAGTATGAAGTTTCCTCAAGATGTTAAGAATATAGCTACTCTTCCACCCAGCAATTGTGCTACTATGTATTCACCTCACAGATACAGATGTAGTGAAAAGAAGGGACACATGTACCCCAATGTTCATAGCATCAGTGTCCACAATAGCCAAAGTGTAGAAGGATCCAAGATGCCCTTCAACAGATGAATGGATAAAGAAGATGTGGTCCGGGACATGTGGATGGCTCAGTGGGTTGGGGCCTCTGCCTTCGGCTCAGGTCATGATCTCAGGGTCCTGGGATAGAGTCCCGCATTGGGCTCTCTGCTCATCAGGGAGCCTGCTTCCTCCTCTCTCTCTCTCTCTCTGCCTACTTGTGATCTCTGTCTGTCAAATAAATAAAATCTTAAAAAAAAAACACAAAACACCAAACTATGGAAAGAACCGAGATGGCCTTCAACGGATGAATAGATAAGGAAGATGTGGTCCATATACACTATGGAGTATTATGCCTCCACCAGAAAGGATGAATACCCAACTTTTGTATCAACATGGACAGGACTGGAAGAGATTATGCTGAGTGAAATAAGTCAAGCAGAGAGAGTCAATTATCATATGGTTTCACTTTTTTGTGGGGCATAACAAATATCATGGAGGAAAAGGGGAGTTAGAGAGGAGAAGGGAGTTGAGGGAAATTGGAAGGGGAGGTGAACCATGAGAGACTATGGACTCTGAAAAACAACCTGAGGGTTTTGAAGGTGCGTGGGGTGGGAGAGTGGGGGAGCCAGGGGGTTGGTATTAAGGAGGGCACGGATTGCATGGGGCAATGTGTGTGGTGCAAAAACAATGAATACTGTTAACACTGAAAAGAAATAAAAAAAAAAGAAGAAGATGTCGTCCATATATACAATGGAATATTATTCAGCCATCAGAAATAATGAATACCCTCCATTTGCACTGACATGGATGGAGACGGAGGGGAATATGTTAAGGAAAGAAGAGTCAAGCAGGGAAACACAATTATTGTATGGTTACACTCATCTGTGGAACATAAGCAATAGCATGTAGTGCCATAGGGGAAAAAAGGGAAATCTGAAAGGCAAGAAATCAGAGAGGGAGATGAACCATGAGAGACTATAGACCCCAAGAACCAACCTGAGGGTTTCAGAGGGGAGGAGTATAGGGGGATGGGGTAACAGGGTGATGGGTATTGAGGAGGGTATATGCTGAGATTGGGTGTTATAAGTAAAGAATAGATCATTGAGCACTACATCAAAAACTAATGATGTACTACTCTACGGTGGCTAAATTAATATAATAAAAAAATAAATAAAAAACCAATCTGGGGTTCCTGGGTGGTTCAGTGGGTTAAGCCTCTGCCTTTGGCTCAGGTCATGATCTCAGGGTCCTGGGATCGAGTCCCGCATTGGGCTCTCTGCTCAGCAGGGAGCCTGCTTCCCTCTCTCTCTCTCTGCCTGCCTCTCCATCTACTTGTGATTTCTCTCTCTCAAATAAATAAATAAAATCTTTAAAAAAAAAGCCTCTGCCTCCCTACCCTGAGACCATGATCTAGAGACAAAGAATTTCTAGAACCTGCAGGCTTGCACTTCTCAGATTCCCTTCAGAACAGGATGTGGCAACCATCTGCCCTTAGGACCACATGCCCCAGCACTCCCTCTAAGAGGAAGAGGATTCTTTCTCAGGCTCCTTTCATCAAAAAGTTGTGGGAACAGAGGAGGGGCTGTTGGAGAAATATCCCTTTAATCTGAAGAGTCTGATAGAACATGGCCTCTGGGATTGGGTTTGGTGAGAGCCCCATTCAGGGAAGATCAAGAACAAGGCAAAAAGCTATTACTAATGCCACTCAGTGTAGAAATGTAGGGTCTTCCCCTAGAAATAGAGATGGGAAAAGGATCATGAGATCTGGGGTTGAAGGGCCTCATCTTGGTGCTAGGCTCCCCAAACACAGGCACTACATCCTTGCTGTCATTCAGCACCCTCTCCAGCCTCCCTTTTCTCTGACACCAACTGAATATGCTGTGGCTCCTTCTCTTTAGTCATGATCGCTCCTGCTGTCTGCTCAGAGGTGAGACCCATCATGAACTGAAGTCATTCCTGACAGACTCAAGGGAATTCTGAAAATGTTATTTTCCTCTCAGGACCCTGGGAACACTTTCCTCCATGGTGTTGGGATTTTGTCAGATTAAACCAGATCTATTTGGCATACGATAGACTGCACACATTTTTAAGTCATACAATGCCATAAGTTCTGACACACAACACACCCATGAGGCAAGGGGCGGGATTTTCTTTGTCTTTTTCTAAATGATAAGTTCACACCAGTAACTGTGCTATTTAGGGAGACATAAATCCTGGATACACACACACACACACACACACACACACACACACACAACTACATGTCTATTCAGAATCACACCTCGTCTGTTCACACAGAGACACAGCCCACCCCCACATACACAAACTCACTACCTGAACACTAAAGAGCCACTTACAAAGATATGACCATGGTTATGCACATAGAAAACCCATTGTTTCACCACACCTCTGATCCCCATTCCAGTGGGAACCCAGGATCTGATGGTGCCCCTGACTACAGACAGCAAGAGACTGATTCCAGAATATACACTTCTTTGGGCGGCACCTGAAGTTACGGAAAGGAGGGCAGCATGAGGCTCAGGTCATGTTTTATACTGTCTGACTTCATGATCTTTAATTCTCTCAGTGACATTAGGAAACCAGAAGGAACCCAGTGTTTGGCCCTCACAGTAAGAAAACAGGACGCCTGTAGGAAATTGTTTTTCCTTGGAGATGTGTCTGCCCAGTCCACTCAGGATGGTGCCTACAATTCTTCATCCAAGCAGGGAAACTGTTGCTGAGGGAAAGAATGCCACCACCGCAATTCTTTTTTTTTTTTAAGTATCATTGGTGAAGTTCAACCAACCTTTATTTGTCTATACATATTAGGTACATACTAAGTGTTTAGCAAATGCGTTTGTTCACAGAACCCCAAATCATTTTAACTAATGTAATAATAAAGCTAGAAAAGTCTAGTGTAGACTAATGCTGGTCTAAAATGAAAGCATGATCTACTAACTATAGAAAGTTCTTTTCAGCAAGAACACGTGGGCTCCCTGATTTATGTATCTTGTATAGGTACCTAATAAAAGTTTACCAAATTTAAAAGTTAAATAAGAAATAACCATGAGAGACTATGGACTCTGAAAAACAATCTGAGGGTTTTGAAGGAGTGGGGGGGGGGTGGGAGGTCGGGGTACCAAGTTGTGCGTATTATAGAGGGCACGGTTTGCATGGAGCACTGGGTGTGGTGCAAAAATAATGAATGCTGTTATGCTGAAAATAAATAAAAAATAAATTAAAAAAAAAGAAAGAAATTACTTTCTTAGCTTTAAGTAAGTGAGGTTATATGATAATATTTCTATAATTTGAAACAAATAGTATCAATACCTTTTCTAAATAATGATAAATTTACACCATTTTCTTTCTTTTTTCTTTTGTACACCAGCGCAATTCTAACCAGGTTTGCTGTTGCCATTGGTGAATGTCCTCTCAAATCAGATGATGGTTGACAAGAGACAACCACTCAGCACTCTCCCCAAAAGGAAATTATATATATGTCCTCTCAAATGTGTGTGTATGTGTAATTCTGTAATTACACATACACACACATTCAGACACATATACAGTTGAAACATCATTTTATTTCCATATACAAGCAATTTATATTAGGAAAATGAATTTTTTAATATTATGTTCAATTCGCCAACATGTATGATCTGATTTTCACCTGAATTTGATGAAAGAAACCAAGAAAACAATGCTTGTTCCTTGGGTGAAGACTGGCATGCTCACCTTGGCAATATGCCATTCTTTCTGCACTTCCATGCTCTTGCGAGGCCACACTCAGACTGAGCCGATGTCCACATCTAGACAGACATCAAGAAAGTACCTGTCAGCACATTGGTGGTGCTGCTCAAGGATAATTCGGGGAGGGGCACCCAGAGGGCTCAATCCTTTCAGCATCGGCCTTCCGCTCAGGTTATGATCTCTGTAGTCTCGGGACTGGCAAGCTCCCCACAGGAGGAGGATCGGGAACAAGGGTAAATATATTTTTGATACCAAACTCCGTATAAAAATGTAGGGCCTTCTGTAATTGCATTACTGGGTATTTATCACAAAGATACAGATGTAGTGAAAAGAAGGGCCAACTGTGCCCCAATGTTTATAGCAGCAATGGCCACAGTCACCAAACTGTAGAAAGAACCAAGATGCCAGTCAAGAGATGAATGGATAGGAAGGTGTGGTCCATATACACTATGGAATATTATGCCTCCATTAGAAAGGATGAATACCCAAGGGAGGAGTCAAGATGGCGGAGAAGTAGCAGGCTGAGACTACTTCAGCTAGCAGGAGATCAGCTAGATAGCTTATCTAAAGATTGCAAACACCTGCAAATCCATCGGCAGATCAAAGAGAAGAACAGCAATTCTAGAAACAGAGAAACAGGCACTTTCTGAAAGGTAGGACTGGCGGAGAAGTGAATCCAAAGTGACGGGAAGATAGACCCCGGGGGGAGGGGCCAGCTCCCGGCAAGCGCCGGAGCAATGGAGCACAAAATCAGGACTTTTACAAGTCTGTTCCGCTGAGGGAAATCGCTCCAGAGGCTAAACCAGGGCGAAGCCCATGCAGAGTCAGCGTGGCCTCAGGTCCCGCAGGGTGACAGAAGGATCGGGGGTGTCTGAGTGTTGCAGAGCTTGTGGGTACTGGAATGGGAAAGCCAGCTACAGAGACAGAGCTGACAGTAAGCTCACAGCTGGGGGTTACCTTGAACTGGTTGCAGGCTCAGTGAGCTTGAAGCCTGGCAGGAGGTCAGGCAGACGGGAATTACTGGGTGCTGTTCTCTAAGGGTGAACTGAGGAGTGGGGCCCTGAGCTCTAGGTTCCTCCAGGCCAGAGACCCGGAGGCCGCCATTTGTATTCCCATCCTCCGGAACTCTACGGAAAGCACTCAGGGACCAAAAGCTCCTGAAATCAAAGCCGAGCGGATTACTCAGCCGGCCCCTGGTAAGGGCAGTGCAATTCTGCCTGGGGCAAAGACACTTGAGAATCACTACACCAGGCACCTCCCCCAGATGATCAACAAGAAATTCAGCCAAGATCAAGTTCACCTAACAAGGAGTGTGGTTTCAATACCAAGGAGAGCAGTAGAATTCCAGAGGAGGAGAAAGCAAAGCATGGTACTCATGGCTTTCTCCCTGTGATTTTTTAGTCTTGCAGTTAATTCATTTTTTTTACTTTTCATTTTTTTCTCTTCTTCTGCTAAAATTTTTTTTAACTTTTACTATTTTCTTTTTTAATGTTTTTTAAATAGTGTAATATATATTTTTCCTTTTTATACTTTTCTTTATTCATTTTCCTTTTTTAATTCTTTTCGTTTTTTTTTTCCTTTTTTTCTTTTTTTTTGAACCTCTTTTTATCCCCTTTCTCCCCCCTCACGAATTGGGATCTCTTCTGATTTGGTTAAAGCATTTTTTCCTGGGGTTGTAGCCACCCTTTCAGTATTTTACTTGCTCCTTCATATACTCTTATCTGGACAAAATGACAATGCGGAAAAATTCACCACAAAAAAAAAAAAAAAAAAAAACAAGAGGCAGTACCGAAGGCTAGGGACCACATCAATACAGACATTGGTAATATGTCAGATCTAGAGTTCAGAATGACAATTCTCAAAGTTCTAGCCGGGTTTGAAAAGGCATGGGAGATATTAGAGAAACACTCTCAGGAGATATAAAGCACTTTCTGGAGAAATAAAAGAACTAAAATCTAACCAAGTTGAAATAAAAAAAAGCTATTAATGAGGTGCAATAAAAAATGGAGGTTCTCATTGCTAGGATAAATGAGGCAAAAGAAAGAATTAGCAATATAGAAGACCAAATGACAGAAAGTAAAGAAGCTGAGCAAAAGAGGGACAAACAGCTACTAGACCACGAGGGGAGAATTCAAGAGATAAGTGACACCATAAGACGAAACAACATTAGAATAATTGGGACTCCAGAAGAAGAAGAGAGAGGAGAGCAGAAGGTATACTGGAGAGAATTATGGGGGAGAATTTCCCCAATATGGCAAAGGGAATGAGCATCAAAATTGAGGAGGTTCAGAGAATGCCCCTCAAAATCAATAAGAATAGGCCCACACCCCGTCACCTAATAGTACAATTTACAAGTCTCAGTGACAAAGAGAAAGTCTTGAAAGCAGCCCGGGAAAAGAAGTCTGTAACATACAATGGAAAAAATATTAGATTGGCAGCTGACTTATCCACAGAGACCTGGCAGGCTAGAAAGAGCTGGCATGATATTTTCAGAGCACTAAATGAGAAAAACATGCAGCCAAGAATACTATATCCGGCTAGGCTATCATTGAAAATAGAAGGAGAGATTAAAAGCTTCCAGGACAAACGAGAACTGAAAGAATTTGCAAACACCAAACCAGCTCTACAGGAAATATTGAAAGGGGTCCTCTAAGCAGAGAGAGGGCCTACAAGTGGTAGATCAGAAAGGAACAGAGACAATATACAGTAACAGTCACCTTACAGGCAATACAATGGCACTAAATTCATATCTCTCAATAGTTACCCTGAATGTTAATGGGCTAAATGCCCCAATCAAAAGACACAGGGATTTACCCTAAAGATACAAATGTAGTGATCCAAAGGGGCACGTGCACCCGAATGTTTATAGCAGCAATGTCCACAATAGCCAAACTATGGAAAGAACCTAGATGCCCATCAACAGATGAATGGATCAAGAAGATGTGGTATATATACACAATGGAATACTATGCAGCCATCAAAAGAAATGAAATCTTGCCATTTGCAACAACATGGATGGAACTAGAGCGTATCATGCTTAGCGAAATAAGTCAAGCAGAGAAAGACAACTATCATATGATCTCCCTGATATGAGGAAGTGGTGATGCAACATGGAGGCTTAAGTGGGTAGAAGAAGAATAAATGAAACAAGATGGGATTGGGAGGGAGACAAACCATAAGTGACTCTTAATCTCACAAAACAAACTGAGGGTTGCTGGGGGGAGGGGGTTTGGGAGAGGGGGGTTGGATTATGGACATTGGGGAGGGTATGTGATTTGGTGAGTGCTGTGAAGTGTGTAAACCTGGTGATTCACAGACCTGTACCCCTGGGGATAAAAATATATGTTTATAAAAAATAAAAAAATTTAAAAAAAATATTTAACCATACAATTTTAAATTAAACTTCAATATTATTTAAATAAAAAAAGGGTTTAAATCCCAAAGCAATTTAATTAAAAAATAAAATAGACCCACTCTTTTGAACTCCGTGAAAAGTTTAAAAGGCTATTTCTCTTCTGTTTTACTAATCAATTAATTTGATAAAATTTTCAAAACCTGATGCTCTTTCATGAAAACGTGATTGTGTGTGTATGTAGCACTCGTTTATATGTGTGTTCATGTCTTCATGGACAGGCACACACGTGCAAATGTCTTTGCTTTAACAGATGGTGCTGTTTACCCCATATTCTCTGCAGCATTATTCACAATAACTAAGTGGTCCATTGAAAGATGGCTGTATTTTAAAAATGTGATAAACGCATACAGTAGAACATTATTCAGTCTTAAAAAAATATAAGGACATGGGGCACCTGGGTGGCTCAGTGGGTTAAGCCTCTGCCTTCAGCTCAGGTCATGATCCCAGGGTCCTGGGATTGAGCCCCGCATCTGGCTCTCTGTTCAGCAGGGAACCTGCTTCCCTTCCTCTCTCTCTGCCTGCCTCTCTGCCTACTTGTGATCTCTCTCTGTCAAATAAATAAATAAAAATCTTTAGAAAAAAAAATAAAGACATCCCATCACCTGCTGCAACATGGATAAACCTTGAAGACGTCACGCTGAGTGAAATAAGCCAGTCACAAAAGGAAAATGTGTGGTTCCACTTACATGAGGTACTGGGGTGGTCAAATTCATAGAGACAGGAAGTGGTGTGGTGGGGGCCAGGGGCTGGGGGAGGGGGCATGGGGAGTTGTTATCCAGTGAATTCAGAGTCTCAGTCTGGCAAGGTGAAAAAGTGCTAGAGATCCATTACTCCACAGTGTGAAAATGCTAAATATTGTTAAACTATACACTTAAAGACAAAAATGGTGAAATTTATGCTATGTATTTTTTACCACAATTTAAAGTAAAAAAAAAATTTTAAGATTTTATTCATTTGACAGATTTATTTATTTATTTATTTGAGAGAGAGCACACAAGCAGAGGGAGCAGCAGGCAGGAGAGAGAGAAGCAGACTTCCCACTGAGCAAGGAGCATGATGTGGGACTCGATCCCAGAGACTCTGGGATCATGACCTGAGCCAAAGGCAGCCACTTCAACAACTGAGAAACTCTGGCGCCTCTAAAATAAAAAATTTCTAAAAGACAAAAAAAAAAAAAAAAAAGACACAGGGAATCAGAATAGATTAAAAAACCCAAACCCCTCTATATGTTGCCTCCAAGAAACTCATTTTAAGCACGAAGATACCTCCAGATTTAAAGTGAGGGGGTGCAAAAGAATTTACCATGCTAATGGACATCAGAAGAAAGCAGGAGTGGCAATCCTTATATCACATCAATTCGATTTTAAGCCAAAGACTATAATAAGAGATGAGGAAGGATGCTATATCATACTCAAAGGGTCTGTCCAACAAGAAGATCTAACAATTTTAAATATGTATGCCCCCAACGTGGGAGCAGCCAACTATATAAACCAATTAATAACAAAATCAAAGAAACACATCAACAATAATACAATAATAGTAGGGGAATTTAACACTCCCCTCACTGAAATGGACAGATCATCCAAGCAAAAGATCAGCAAGGAAATAAGGCCTTAAATGACACACTGGACCAGATGGACATCACAGATATTTTCAGAACATTTCATCCCAAAGCAACAGAATACACATTCTTCTCTAGTGCACATGGAACATTCTCCAGAATAGATCACATGCTCGGTCCTAAATCAGGACTCAACCAGTATCAAAAGATTGGGATCATTCCCTGCATATTTTCAGACCACAATGCTCTGAAGCTAGAACTCACCCACAAGAGGAAGTTTGGAAAGAACCCAAATACATGGAGACAAAACAGCATCCTTCTAAAGAATTAATGGGTCAACTGGGAAATTAAAGTATTGAAAAAAATCATGGAAACAAATGATAATGAAAATACAACGGTTCAAAATCTGTGGGACACAACAAAGGCAGTCCTGAGAGGAAAATATATAGCGGTACAAGCCTTCCTGAAGAAACAAGAAAGTTCTCAGGTACACAACCTAACCCTAAACCTAAAGGAGCTGGAGAAAGAACAAGAAAGAAACCCTAAGCCCAGCAGGACAAGAGAAATCATAAATATCAGAGCAGAAATCAATGAAATAGAAACAAACAAACAAAAAAAAAACCAATAGAACAAATCAACAAAACTAGGAACTGGTTCTTTGAAAGAATTAATAGAATTGATAACCCCCTGGCCAGACTTATCAAAAAGAAAAGAGAAAGGACCCAAATAAATAAAATCATGAATGAAAGAGGAGAGATCACAACTAACACCAAAGACATACAAACTATTATAAGAACATACTATGAGCAACTCTATGCCAACAAATTTGACAATCTGGAAGAAATGGATGCATTCCTAGAAACATATAAACTACCACAACTGAACCAGGAAGAAATAGAAAGCCTGAACAGACCCATAACCAGTAAGGAGATTGAAACAGTCATTAAAAATCTCCAAGCAAACAAAATCCCAGGGCCAGACGGCTTTCCGGATGAATTCTACCAAACATTTAAAGAAGAACTAATTCCTATTAGTTCTGACAGAATGGGAGAAGATATTTGCAAATGACATATCAGATAAAGGACTAGTGTCCAAAATCTATAAAGAACTTAGCAAACTCAACACCCAAAGAACAAATAATCTATCAGCTTTCTTTAGGAATACCACAACTCGAGGCAACTAAGTTGTCCTTCACAGGGTCAATGGGTAAACAACCAACAGTACCCCCATACAATGAAATAGGATTCTGTAATGAAAAGGGATGAGCCTTCCTGGTATGTAGTTGACTCTCTCAGTTAAACACCCAACTCTTGGTTTTGTCTCAGGTCAGGATCTCGGGGTGAGAAATTACAGCCCCGCGTCATGCAAGCTCCATGCTGAGGAGGAGCCTGCTGAAGTTTCTCTCTCCTTCTTCCTCTGCCTCATCCCCCACATTTTCCCTCTTTCTCTAACCAAAACAATAATACAAAGAAAAGAAAAATAATTCAGGTGTCAAGTCACAGAAAGATATCAATGAATGGTAACTGTATAGATAGAGGGGAAAGCTGTCAGTATGGAAAAGCAACATGGCTTACGGTTCCAACTCTAACATATTCTGGAAAAAGGAAATCTAGAGCGATGACAAACCACCAGCGGTTGTTCTGATTCCTAGAGAAAGTGCAAAGGCATGACTAGGTAAAACATAGGATTTTTATGGCAGTGAACCTACCCTATAAATGGTGGATACAGGACTTTACCCATTTGTCAAAACCCATACTACTGCACAACACGGAGCAGACCTTAATAGCAATGGTGGAATTCAGTGAATAATATCTCTAGGCTGGTTTCTTATTTGTGACGAATGTTCCACAATGATGGTTTTGATACTTGTGGAAATGGTGCACTGTGGGATAAGGGGGATAAGGGAAATTTTTTTGATTGTCTCTTTACTTGTTAGGATACTCTAAACCTATTCTAAGTAATAAGGTCTATTGATTAAAAAATAAGAAGAGATCTCTTTGGCTAGTGTTTAATAACACACTCATGTCCAAATGTTAGCTTCACTATACCTACTATCTAACGTGACCAAACTCGAGTTGCAAATGCAGCTTTACTCTTGTGGTTATAAACTCATGAGTGACCAGCTGAAATAAAATGTTGACAAAATTAATATGGCTTGGTATCTTTGTCTGAAGTATGGGACACTCACAAGCTAGTATAATGATACAACTTCTTTTTTTTCCTCTTTCTTTCTTTCTTTTCTTTCTTTTTTTTTTAGCTACAAAGAGAGAGTGTGAGCAGGGGAAGGGCATAGGAATTGGAGAGAGAAGCTATGCAGCTCCATACCCACCTTGGAGCCCCACATGGGGCTCGAGCTCGGGCCCCTGGCATTGTGATCTGAGCCAAAATCACGAGTTGGACACCACCCAGGTGCTCCTAGAATAATTATTCTTGAATCCACTTCATGAACGAATTCCCATGGTACCTTCATTTGGTCTGTCAGAGGGTTTTATTTTTCTATGATGTCTCCATCATTGGGCCCATATCTGGGATAATTTTTCACCTGCGAAGGAAGAAAATGTCAACATTTGTGACAATCTGGATGGCCCTGGAGGACTTCATCTTAAGAGAAATAAGCCAGACCCAGTGAGACAAATATGGCATCATGTCACTTATATGGGGAACCTCAAATAGTCCAATACGAAGAAGCAGAGAATAGAATAGGGGCTGGAAGGAGGAGCAAAGAGGGGAATGTTGACAATAGAATAAAGTTTCAATGATAAGGAAGAAATGAGTTCTGGAAATGGACCTTCCTACATGGGGCCGGGGATTAACAACTCTGCATTCCAGGCTTAAAAATCAGTAAAATGTTGGAATGTAGGTTACGTGTAGCTTAAGTGTCCTTTACTACCACAGGAAAAGATGGGGGAAAAGCTCTAGCAGACACTGTGTGAGACTATAGAGAAAGACAGAATGACACTGTCATTGAGAGTGTGGGGTTGGTGATTTGTCAAGAGGGACTATACTGAGGAGTGGGAAATCTGGGACAGGAATGGAGTCGAATCCTTGGGGAGAGAGATCCCTCAATACATGAGATCTTCCCAGGGCACCTGAGATCATGCCCTGCAGTCCTGAACCAGGGCTTCCTCAGTTTAGTCCCATTCTCAAATCCTCCTGCCCCAAGTGGGAGTTTGGGAGACACTTGATGCCCTGGAGGAGGTGCCTGAGCCAATGCAACAGTCCAAATCCTAACTCGGCCTCCTACTACTAGGTTTCAATCCCCAGCCTTGAACACAATACAGATGGCCCCATGAGAAACCCCTCTGAAGAGCCAAGAGAAGCCAAGGGCCATCCACCCACAGCATTCATACTCCTAGCTCTCTCATGTGGAGCCTTCCCTGTGACCAATGGACCACCCTCAGGGACCAGTGGTCTGCTGGGATCCCAAGCTCATGCAGAAGCCAGGACATTCCAAATGATGGCTCTACCAAGAATCTGCTTCCCTTCAAAGAACTAAGCCTGGCTGAGCCATTCCTTCCAGTTAACTGGGAAAATGGCCACCTGGCCTAGTGCTTTGGTGGTTGATTAAACAAGCCTGGGACCTTCAGTGTCTCCTTGGTTATTGATTTGAGTAAGTCTCCAAACAGCCTGGATGAAGGGCTGGCTGGCTCAGAGTGAACAGGGACTCAGTGCGCACCTTCCCTGTTCCTTCCTCCCTCCCCCAGATCCAGTCTCTATAGACTCCTCATTCTTCTCTACACCCTGCAGTGGAGGGGGACCAAGTCCCACCTCCTTTGAAGGGAACCCCTCTGGGGCACCTGTGGGGCTCAGTGGGTTAAGTGTCTCACGTAGGGTCATGTCATGATCTCGGGGTGCAGGGATCGAGTCCATCCTCTGCTTCTGCACTCAGCTTGGTGCCTGCTTGTCCCTCTTCTCCTCCCCACTTTTGTCATACCCAGTGCTCCCGTTCTCTCTCTCTCCCACTCAAATAAAATATTCTTTCAAAAACCGGGAATATACAAAGGACCCATAGGGAGGGACACCTAAACACACTCCCCCATGGAGCTCCCCCTCTCATGACACTCCTTGCATTCATCTCTCCTCTGCTCTATACTCCTTGGAACCTGATAATGAGTGACATTTCATTGAGAGACCAGATTCAAATCTAGGCACAACATTGTGTTTCTTGGTTAGGAAGCAACCAAAGTGCTTGGTCCTTGGTTAGGAAGCTCACCAGTTGTTGACAATTTGTAAATAAAGAAGTCCTGTCATTGAAAACCAAACACCATTCTTAGTTCTATGTTGATTTCATTCTGGTCTTGCTGTGTGATGCCAGGTGTATATATTCATTGAGCATGGACTCTCTCCATGCTTGCACTTACTAGCCAACAAAGGGAGAGCACTTTAAGGAGGCAAGGTCCCCACTGGAGCATGGACACTCCCTGACCCTGAGGGACAAGCCTGTCAAAATAAGGATGATGGACACCAGGCTGTTACAAGCGCTTGAGTTCTTATTGGACAGTGACACTAAAGTGTGTAATTCACAGCATTCAAGCATGTTCTTAGGGCTTATGGGGGAGAATGTTATCCAATATACTACACTAGGTCCCCAATCATCATTATTATTATTATTTTATTTATTTATTTATTTATTTATTTATTTATTTATTTATTTATTTTTAGTATGCTCCATGCCCAATATGGGGACTGAAATCATGGCCCTTAAATCTAGAGTCAAATGCTCCCCTGACTGAGTCAGCCAGGAAGCCCCTATTATGCTCCCTATTCTTATTCTATTTGTGCCATGCCCTGAAAAGGGACCATGCCATGACACTGACCACTCTCTATCTCAGTGGCACAAGACGATGGCAACGAGGGCAGTGGAGAGAAGGCTAATCCATGAACTGGATCTCTGAGTCCCTTTCATGGTCCCAGGAGTGTCCCTGGGCTCACAGGATTCCTGCATTACCAGGACTTACTCATATTGGCAATCCCATCAAATACAGTGAAAGAGTCTCCTCAGTTCTGACTGGACTGAGGTCAGGTGCTGAGGATAGCCCTGTATTAAAACATAATTTGACTGGGTTGTCCTAAAGGGTGCCTCCAAACCCTCAAAATCTTTGAACTGACCAGGCTTTCTATGTCGCTTTCCAAGTAAAGACTATGGCAAGGTCTGTACTTGCGGGGCTCAGGAACTTTGGTGGCCTATGTGACCCCTGAGTTGACGTCATAATGCTAAATAGAGCATGGGATTTCCCTTGGCTCAGGTAATTCCGGACGTACACGCTGAGACTACAGCTCTATGCACAGCACTAATGATCCCATGTCTGAGTAATCAGTGCAGTTCAGTTCAGTAGTTAGAGCATGAGCCCTGGGACTACAGGCCTGGGTTCACCTCCTGGCTCCTTTAGATAGGAGACTAAGAACCTGGTCACATCCATCCCTATGCCTGCGTTCCTCCACCTGGGAAATATGGAGAGTAAACAAAACATCCAATATGGGCATGATGAGCATTTACTGAATTCATGCATGTCACATGGTCAGGGAGGCTCATTAGAGGGTATAGATCTTGTCGGAGATCTCACAATTTCACAGCTTCCAGAGCTGGGTCACATCTGGGCATTTGAGTTCCCAGACCACTGCTTTGTGACACAGCTGCTTTGCTTAAATACAAGTGTTTTATCCCAACACAATTTCTTTTGGATAGATCAGAGGCATTAAGAAGTCAATAAGGAAAAAACAACCAATTGCTGATTCCCTGAATACACTCTCTGGGACCCTTGGTAGAAATAGTCATGATTATTCTCTAGATTGTTCCAGTTGCCTGACTCATGGTCAGCAGGCCAAATGAGAGGAATCCCAGGGTAAAGGATGGCAGGGTCACTATTGCAAAGTCTAGTGTTTTAAAGCATGTGAAACAATGCCACCTCGCATTATGTATTCCTCACACAAACTTAAGTGCGTCCAAACAACATGAGTTTCTGAGGCCCTTGTCACAGTAAAAAGCCATAGCTTAGCTGTTGGAAAGAGATCTGGAGGAAAGGTCAAGAGAACTAACAAGCACGTTCCATCAAAACCACTCTAATAAAGACTCTTTCTGCTTTCGAGCTACCATCTCATGGACAAGTGTACATGTTTATCCACATACATGTAAAGTTTGTCTCTACTCATGGTCTACATCACCCATTGTTCTTTGTGCATTCTTAACAATCTTTGTGCTTGGGTATCGATCCCTCATTAACACAATTCATTAACCAATTAGCCATCTTTCACCATATGTTGAAAGACTGGCTATTCATTGTGTAACTGAGGACAAAATGTCCTTATAGTTTCACCATGCTTACTTCTGGCAACTGAAAGGGATGGGGGATAGCATATGACCTAGACAGCATATCACCTAGGAAAAGTAATTTTGGATAACAGCCAAAGAAGAAAGAGAAACATCTGCTTGGGGGTCATAAGTGAAATATAGACTCTCCAATTCTTTGGAACTCTTTGGGGCACCTGTTTCTAGGAACAAACCAACATGTCCCCCAAATCCTGAAATGCATACCCATTTTGGGATAAACGATACAGGAAGACATTGTAAAACATGGATAGAACAATCATAAATATCCTCTATATCGAACTTTCTGGGTTCACTCTCACTTAAAGAAAGGAGGAATGTGAATATACAATTTTGGACGTTAAATGAAATATATGATTAATTAAATGAATATATATTTTTGGACAGAAATGAAAATAGACATTGCCGTATTTTCTCCCCTACGGGAACCTACTGTGTCAAGGGTGTGGTGCAGGATATCACAGGGAGGAGTAGTTTTCACAATGAAAGACAAAAGGCAGCTAGCTTGGTAGAATAACCAAAAATAGAAATCAAGGGATAAAACTAAACTATGAAACATTTGTATAACTCCGAATGACAAGTTGGAGAGAGAAAATTTTCAATGATGAGAAAATTTTGGAGGAAGAGTGAACTATCTGGTTAGCAGCAAACAGCAGTCCGGAGATCTGTAAGAACATATCACAACAGCAGCCACACAAAATATTTCTGATCCTGTTTCCCATCCTTGAGAGTTGTACGTTTCTCAATGACACACTCAGCTCAAAGAGGGACCATTGGACAACACAGCAGAGGTGTATCTCTCATCGCCATGGTGATGGTGTCATCATAGACCTTTCAGAGTCACTACAGCTGCACAGTGGCCAACTCCTTCTGTCCAGACACGTGTCTGCTCACAGACAAGGGTGGCACATGAGAGGAAAGACTTCCTTTCCAAAGTTGAACTCTGGTCTCACACATTATCCCTCTGTTTTTGAAAAAAAAAAAAAAATGATATGAAGGGAGGTGACCTGCCCCCCCATAGAGTCACTAGCCCAACTTTAGGGTGAAGAGGGGAAAAGAAACACATATTGAGATAAATAGAGGTCCCATTCTTGATTGAAAACACCATCCCTATCCATTTTTACCATCCTGAGTCACCGGACATTTCTAGAACAAAGTTTAACATGGGTTCCAGATGAAATCAAAAGCAGTGTTAACACCAATTCCATTTTCCAAAGTCATATTTCTCTAAGCACATACTAATCAAATTATGTCATTTTCTCACCATCTATGTATTTGATCTGCTTTTTCTCTGTGTGTAGCTAAGGCTAGGTACTTCATAATCTCTCAAACTTTGTGAACTCACTGACCAATTTCTCGGTCACTGTGTGTGGGAAAAACAGGCTCTACGTGAGTAATTATGAGAAACAAATCACTGTTTTATCAACACAGCATTTCTGTATGAGTGGACCAGTGGAGGGAAATACATAAAATCGATACTTATCTAAATGAAGTATTTTAAATACTCCCCAAAAGGTAGGGTTCAGTGTGTGTTCTGGCACATAGATGGATACTACATGATTTTGTTCTGTTCACGAAAAGGATCAAAAAAAGAGACCGTGGACCCTGAGAATCAAACTGATGGTTTTGGAGGGGAGGGGTGGGGGATGCATGAGCCTGGTGGTGAGTAGTAAGGAGGGCACGTATTGTATGGAGCACTGGGTGTTATACATAAGCAATAAATCTTGGAATGCTGCATCAAAAATTAATGACATATTGTATGATGACTAACAACACAGTAAAACTTTAAAAAAGGGGGAAAAAAAACAAGGAATAGTGCAGAGGACCATAGGGGGAGGGAGGGAAAACTGAATGGGAAAAAATCAGAAAGACAACTCATGAGAGACTCTGGATTCCTGCAAAAAACTGAAGGTTACAGAAGGGAGAGGGGAGGGGAGCAGAGGGGGTATCGGGCGATGGGTATTAAGGGGGACACATGTGGTGAGGAGCACTGGGTGTTCTATGCAAACAATGAGTCATTGAACACTGCCTCAAAAAGTAAACATGTACTCTATGGTGGCTAATTGAACATAAGAAAAACAAAGAATGTAGACAAAAGAGGAAAAAAAAAACAACTAACGGTCCACACGTTGGCTAGAGATGTTGTTTACTGTTCAACAGGAGCCCATTCTGGAGTTGGTGTATCTTGATGTCTAGAGTTAGAGGCACTACCGATTGACTTGATCATCCACCCTTGCATACAGGAGAGAGGAATGTGGCTGAACATCTCATAGTTTTGTCTTAAATACGGGTCACTGATTAAAATAGACTCATTATTCTGAAATGAACCTAAAGAGTGTGTTTCCACAGTACCTTCAAGTGGGCCAACCATAGGGGGCCCGTTGTTTGGCCAGATGTGATGTTTCCCAAATCACTGCTTCAGGCCCGTTGATATTCTTCACCTCGGGTGAACATTTCTTCTTAATCCTTGAGGCAAGATCCTGGGAAATGCATCATAGTAGAGAGAACTGTGGACATCCTGCTGGCAGAAGAATGCAGGGAAATGGGTGATAACCTATTCCTAGTTCAAACCTTTCATCTCATTATTCATCTGCTGCCTGCTCAGTAGAGCCTCCTGAATCCAAGTTGGGCTTGTGGAGCCTTTGCAGTTGGGGGTGCACTAAGAACACCGGACAGATAGGTCCTGTGGGCACATACCTCCATTTGATGGAGACATTGGAGAAATTCAGCAACGGACAGTATGCATGACTGATGGCCTGGGGTCCAACTCCATTTAGGAGCCATCAGTATGCAGAATGTTATGTAGACCCCTCTGGGTCTCATTTCCCTGAGATGTTGAAATGTGAATATGGCCTACTTATCAGTATGATATTATGAGGCTAAACATAATTAAACACAAGGAAAGCCTTAAGAAAAAATAGATGACAGGTGTTTCCTAATTGCCCTAATGTTCAATCCTTGAGTGACTGCAAGAAGTAGACACTTGGTAGTGGTTGAATCCAGAGAGGGGATTTGGACGGCTCCACAGCAGGGAGGAAGGAAGCTCCCTCTTAGCTTTCACATGGGAATGGTGTTTCACAGCTCGTGGAGGACACCTTTGACCATCTCCTGTAATTCCTAGGTAGGCCCTTTTGAGGTGTGGGGGGACAGAAAGGGGTTGTAAGCCATATCCTAGAGTGAGGGCCCTGAAATGTACAGAGATAAATTGACATGCCAGGAGTTACCATACAGATGAGGATGGGTCCAGGACAGGAATAGAGTTGGTTCTCTGGGGGGAGAGATCCCTGAACACGAGTCACCTTCCTGGGGCACCTGAGATCATGCCCTGTCGCCCACAACCAAGTCTCTTTCTTGGACACTCCTGCTGGAGGAGGTGCCTGAGCCAACAATAAAGTCCACATGCTCACTCAGCCTCCCATCTCTAGGTTTCACCTCCTGACCCAAAACACAAAACAGTTACCTCCAAGGGAAGCCTCTCTGAAGTGCCAGTGGAAAAACCACTGTGGCCATCCTCCCTCAGTGTTCACATGACCAGCTGTCTCAAATGAAGCCTTCCTAGGGACCAGCTGACCACACTTAGTGGCCAGTGAGTGGTCTGCTCAACTGCTCAACTGCTGAGAACATGGGACATTCCAAACCAACTGTCATAGGATGGCTCACCAAGAATTAGATTCCTTTTACTGACCAACACTGGCTGACCAGTTACTGTGCACACACTGGGAAAATGGCCACCTGCATTGGTGCTTTGGTGGCTTAATAAATTAAACCTGTGACCTTCAGTGTCTTACCGCTTGTTGATCTGAGCAAGTGTACAAACAGCTTGGCCTAAGGCCTGGCCGAGAGTGAACAGGGCCTGCACTGGCTCTGAGTGGGCAAATTTCCCACTCCTTTGCAAAGCGTCTCCCCAGATCATGTCTCTACAGACTTTCTCCATTATTTCCTTACAGGGCAGGGGACTTGTTCCATCTCCTCTTAGAGGGGCCCTTCCATACCTACAACCTGCCAACTTCCTCCCCAGGATACTCACCAAGGGTCTCCAGAATTATTTTCCTATTTTCTCTTGCATTCAGGGAAACTCTATGCTCATCAGTTCCAAACTTTCGGAATTCATGGCCCCACTTCAAATCTAAAATTTTCCTGGCACTATGTCCCAGACATCCAGAATCCTATTCAGCAACTACACATGGTTGTGTCACGCCTCAGTCTTCATATTTCTAAAGCTGAAGAAAAAGGGAAGGGAACTTCGGGAAGCAGACCCTTGCTGGAGCAATCTTGGAAGTTGAAATGGAGGGGGAATAGTACATGTCCAGAGCCACCCAAGTCAGGAAAACACCAGTGTGGGTAGTACCTGGGTCAGAGCCAGATTTTGCAGGGTTCCTTTAGAGCAGGGTGGGCCTAGTACCCCTGACTTAGCCCAGCTCCATGCCTGGGGAGTCAGCCACTATCACTTGCATTTGGGCAGAGATTCAAGGGTAGCATAGGAGTAGGGAAACATTGTACAGCCAGAAGGAAAGGCTTCAGGGATGCCCCCATTAGAGCCTCTGGGCATAAGGAAGCTGTAGCCGGTGGTCTAGAAGTATGACATCCCATGTCTTTTTCAGGGCTATTGTATCTGCTGGGCCTCAGGTGTGTATAGGGAAAGAAATCAGGCACAGACTCAGTTACAATCCATGTCCGGGTCATTTGAGGACAATTTCTACAGAGGTTATTGGTTCGCTTTCTAGGCCGGATGGACCAGATTGCGCTCTGATGCCTTCCAAGGAGAAAACTGTAGATAATGGGTTGATTTCCTGGGCTACACACTACAGGCCAGAGACCTATTTTTTTTTTAAATTTTATTAATTTATCTGACAGAGAGATCACAAGTAGGCAGAGAGGCAGGCAGAGAGATAGGGAAGCAGGCTCCCCACTGAGCAGAGAGCCTGATGTGGGGCTCAATCCAAGCACAATGAGATCATAACCTGAGCCAAAGGCAGAGGCATAACCCACTGAGCCACCAAGGCGCCCCCAGAGACCTATTGTTATGTATGGTCATGGCACTGCCCGTTCATATCTTCCACGTGTCTGTCCCCATTTTGAGCCTTGGGAGAGGTTGGCCCAGTCAGAGAAGACCAGAGATCCCACACTTCACTGCTGAACATGGTCTAGTCATCTTCACAGGCAACTGTATTAGAAGATCTTGACCATGCATGTGATGACAGAACATCTGTATAGATGCTTGTAAGACTCTGGCAAGAACGCAGTGGACCAGCACTATGACCACTATGAAGATAAACACAACAAACAAGAACATGTTAAGGGTCACTATAGGGTGCTTCCAAACAGGAACCCCTATTGCCCAACTGAGTCCAAGAGAACTAATCCCCTTAGCCATGAGGATCAGCCTTAATGCCAAACAGCTTCTTCCTTAAGGCCTTTCAGAGACTGTTCTGTCTTACTTTATGGACCAAAAGGTGTAAACAGTAACACAAATACCACTACCTCCTGCCAACTAAAAATCTACGGCAATGGCACGAAAATCACTATGCCAACAATAGGCTCAGACGGCTCCATATTCCATCTTCCACATAAATTGTATTATGAGTCAATTTCCCCAAAATTAGAGATAGGTTTCTTACAGGCTTTCTTATTTATGCAGTTTCCAATAAAGGGAACATTGTTCTAATTTGTGGCATAAATAGTAAATCCTCCAAGTCCTGTGCCTGAACAATCAAAAGTCGCCGCCTTTTGGAGCTCACCCAGGAGTTGGAATTTCCAGTCTTGGTGATTCCTTTCATTTGTTGAAATCTGAATTTCCCAGAAGGATTTGCCATGGGGTCCAGGGATGGATGGCACATCCTGCGGTCAGAAGCACAGAGAGGAGTGGCATAGGCTATGTTCTCACTTAACAAGGATAATAATTAGTATAGTGATTATAATAAGAAAAAAAGGAGTAAAGGGGTCATTCTGGGTGAATGGCAGCAAGCCGTTTATGGGAAATGAGAAGTAGTATTTTAACTAAGCGTATACAAAATGAACAAAGAACTAGATGGGAGCCTTGACCCAATATCTTGTGTGTTACATGCCTGCTTCTCAAATGAACGATTTTCTCAAATCAGGTTGTCCAGAGTGGGCCCTGAAGACCCAAATCATCATTGGAAAAGTTGCGGGGAATAAGACTTGAGATTGTGAGGACAGTACATACAGGAAGCAGACATTTTTGTTTTCTGGGAGAAGAGAGAGTTTACGTTTAGAGGATTCCGAAGAGAAGTGGTGATGGTTGGTCAAAATAGAACATTAGTATATCTCATGTCTTGAGCCCCCCAAAATGACAGTTGGCCACCTCTGAACACAGACCCATCAGTCTGGACTCCCCACCCAGTGAAAACCCAGAGAGGATACTGCCAGGACCCAACATTGACTTAGTGGGAGAACTTCAGCTTTTGTGATTGGGGACCTTCAGCTCAGTTCATCGCGGTGGATGACAATCTGCTGAGATCATCAATCTCCCTGGTCTCTGAGGCAGGCTCAGACAAGATTCAGAAGAGCCTATACATGGTTCCAAGCTCTGATTCTTCTTCTTATGACTCACAACAGGTTTGCACAGAACAGTACAACATTGTAACCAAAAGGACAGCATAAGCGGACAAAAAGGAATGGTCTGGTTCCACCAAGGAGGCCAAAAAAAAAGGGGGACCCCAGAAGAAGGCCCAGGTGCCAGGCTGGAAAGCTGTGGTTTTGAAGCAATGGCAGCTCAGACGGGGTCTTGGCGGGACCTCTGGTATGACCTGTCCTGTAAAGGAAGGCCAAGCAAATGACAACAGGCAAAGAATATCAGAGCTAGCTAGAGCAAGGGAGTCAAGCCACCATTATATGCATTTGGCAGAGACTCCACATCAAGCAGAAGAGTGAAAACTCTCGCTAGTGGGGAAAAGGGAAGGCCTCAGCTATGCCCTATGGGAGCCTATTGGCCCAGAGAGCCTCAGTGAGCTGTCTAGAAGTGAGGCATCCTATGTGCCTGTTCGGGGTCCCAGCTTGATGTTTTCTGGTCCGTCAGACCTAGGTGGGGAGTGGGGACAAGAGTTAGGGAAGCGCTCAGATAGAACTACGGCCATTTGGGCCTATTGTTCTGTGGGATCTGGTGCAGATTCCTGGCCTTTTGCTAGATACAGCAGCCAACCTCCTTCCAAGTCTGACATACATAGTAAGCCTGCTTGCTCGGCTGACAACAAGGATTGGGTCCTGGATTGGTTGTGGTCAGAAACCCATCTTCATGTTCGGTCTGCCTATGGCCCATTTGTGCACTCGCTTTTTCATGCAGACTGGGGACCAGAAACCAGGAAAATGCTGAGGAAGTTGCTGAGCAGGGCTGAGGACAGAGACTATAGATTTGAAGATCTGAGAACAGCAAGTGCCTGCATAAGCCCAGGTCCTACAGGAGGAGAATCAAAAAAAGCAGGAAAGAGGAAAGTAGCTGAAGCTACCAAAAGGAGGTTATCAGTAAGAGAGAGGAGAAGGGGTGCCTGGTTTCTTCAGCTGGTGAAGTGTGTGAGTCCTGAGGCCATGGTCTCAGGGTCGTGGAGTCGAGTCCCCTGTCAGGCTCTGCACTCAGTGGGTAATCTGCCTGGGATTCTCTCTTTCTCCTTCTACACCTCACCCCCTCCCATGATCTCACTCCCTCTCAAAATAAAATAATTCATTACCTAAAGAAACTAAAAAGAAAGAAAAGAAAGAGTATAACGGAATGAAAGAGGAAATGATGGCACACGGATTATGGATCTCTTGTTCTGAATCTTCTAAGTCTGCGAAATAGTCTTCTCTGGGCAGAGCGATGGTAACAGACATGGCCATGCCTTGCGAAGGGAAAGGGGACAGTCAGGCTGAGGTGAGGACTCAGGCCACTTCTCCCAGGATCATGTCCCTGACCCAAATACTCAATTTCTGTCCTCAGCTCTGCAGTCCCCCCATCTCACCAGCCCCAGAGCCATGATCCCCTTAGCCCACTGATATGAAGTCCTCCAGGGTCTCTGGGCCCTTTCTGGCCCTTACATTTCAGAACTGGCACCTGCAACCAAAGCCTGTCATCCCATTCTTTCAAGAGGCATCCAAGGTGCTGCCCATGACTTTCTGTCCCCATGATTTCCTGCCTTCCTCGGCTCCCTCCTGCTATGCTCCCTCATCCTTCCCCGAATCATGAATTTCTTCTTTCCCTTCTCCTCTCACCTCCGACAACCTGATTGCTCTGTGAAATGGCAACAGTGGAGCAATGATGATGGGTTTACTGCCATCCTCCCTAGTCCTACCTCAGTTGACCCATGAGCCAAACCAGCTAGCATGGAGGTGATTTCCATGGGCCTGGCTTGTGCTGGGCATGAGTGTGACAGGGACCTGGGCAATAAAGGTACTGCCCTATGCCTGGGCTGATCATAGACACTGGAATCATACTTGAGTGTTACTACAGCCCACAAGAGTCCTAGCCCAGAGAAGAGGTGAATGTGACAGGAGAGGGAAAATGACATCCAAATTCCCCTAGGCTGTCAGTGTGGAGACAGGGTTCCACAGCGAGCACGGCTATATAAACCCCAGCACTTGCCAGCAATCATGCCAAGCCCCCAAGCCCTGGAAAGACTGGGGGGGCCCCAAGCGGGTTGAGGGAAGGTCCAAGGGTGGTCTGGGACCATGATGTGGGGAGCAGGTCCATTACCGTGTGGCTGGAGCAGCGGGATCAGACAGGAGCAGAGACAATGGTCCCACTTCTAGAGCCCCTGTCCTGGGCCGGGTCATCCAGAAAACAGCTCAGTGGGACCCTCGAGCACCAGGGTGTGCGACCAGCTCAACAGCCTTCACACAGGTCTGGAATTCCAACGAGCCTAGGAGGGTCTCCAAAGGCTCTTATGTTTGGCAGGGAGGAATGCAGCCTCACTTCACTTTTGGAGAGAATCATAAATATCAAATAAGAAAAGAGGATTACAAACAGAGCACCTTCAAAGCCCAGACGCAGACTACTTCTATTTCAAAAGAAGGGATTTGGGGTAAATTGGAAGGGGAGGTGAATCATGAGAGAGTATGGACTCTGAAAAACAATCAGAGGGGTTTGAAATGGCAGGGGGGTGGGAGGTTGGGGCAACAGGTGGTTGGTATTATACAGGGCACAGATTGCATGGAGCACTGGGTGTGGTGAAAAAATAATGAATACTGTTTTTCTGAAAATAAATAATAAAAAAAAAACCCTACCATTACAGGAAAAGAACAAAACAGAGACTGAATCTGGATGGCTCAGTCATTTCAATGTCTGCATTCAGCTGGGTTTCTGATCCTTGGGAGCAGGCCTGCATTAGGTTCCTGGCTCAGCCTGGAGTCACCATCTCCCTCTCCCATGGCCCCTCCCCGCCAATCCTTCACTCTCTCTAAAAAATAAAATCTCTCCATGGCTGAAAAACAGAAAGAAATCCTCTAATACATATACTTCATATTTTTGATTTCCTACCTCCCACTCTCGATCTACAAAGTAGCTGCTGTAATCTGCCTGTTCCCAGGAACCCTCTCCCCTTGGTTCCTACCTGAGTGTACTTCCCTACCTGGAGGGTCTTCTTCCTCTGAGCTGACTTCTAATATCGTCTCCAGGCTCCATTCTATAGAGACAAAAGCATGAGCAGCGGGTTGTTAGAGAGAGGGGCTCCCTTGCGCCTGAGGCTCCAGTGGAGACCAGGCTGGCTCGCCTGGCAACACCTACTCTTCCACCAGGTCCTCAGACCTGCCCTGGGCTCCCTGAGTCAGAGCCCTTCAACAAGACCTTGAGCACAGCTGCTAACGCTCAGCAAAAGGAAGGATGCCACTTCACATGGCACTTTCCTGTCTCCATGGGATCAAGATAGCTCTCACCCATGCACGGATCAACCTGTGTTCCCAACTTGGTGGAAACAGTCTGGGTTAGATGGGGTCCGTGAGCAGCCCCTCTGCCAGGCTCAGAACAGGTGCCCAGGGGAGCTCTCTGTGAAAATGAAAATGTTCTGTGTTGTAAACATGCATTACAGGGCACCTGTAATTTAGCTGATGTGATGAAGGATGGGACTGTTTAGCTTTGTTTCCTTGAATTAACTCACACATGAGCAGACATGTCTCGCTAGGGGCAGGGACACTTCACTGTCCTCAGGAGCCCATCCTTCTCTTCCTGGTCCATACAAGAGCCTCGGCAGGCACTTAGCATTTTGTGGGACCACAGAGGCCCAGACAAGGTGAAGAGGGACGTTTCTGCCCCTGAAGTAGACCCTAATCCAGGCTGTATCAAGAGAGGCTGCTGAGAGCTAACCATCTGGGTGAGAAGGAATGAGAGAGATGCAATTGGTGCCCTTGCAGTGGCTACCAGGTGCAGGTCTCCTGTCCCCCTGAGTAGAAGGACACAGAGTTTGGGTGTGCAAACTCTCAGATCATTTCAGAGAAACCATCAAACTGATGTCCTCTGGGCCATAAAAGGGAGGAGCAAGAAGCACCCCAATCGTGAGATCAGCTCCCATGACTTTGCTAAGTTCACCATGCCTGGAGTCTGTGCCCCTCTCACCTCATGAACACCTAGAATGTTCTACAGCTGCCATAGCCACATGGTGTGAGATCTCTTCAGCATAAATATGTCTGCAGGCCAGATAACCCTTGGCCAACTGCGTGTAGACAAGGACTGGTTACCAAGTGACTTCCAGAAGCAGGTGAAAAGTAAAAACTTGCCCCTCCTAGCCCTGGGTGGTTCAGGCTGGGAGCCTCCGTGTGTCTGGCCTGGTCCTGTTCCATCCGCACTGATGTGTCTCGGGTGGGGGAACAGAAGACCTGACGGCATTCTCTGACTCTCCCTAATTTCCATGATGGAAAGAGCCTGGTTTGTCGCACAGGTGGCCGGAGAAGAGGATGGAATGAGAAGCAAGCCCCTTCCCTGGGGATTTAGGAAGACGTCCATACAGTGCTCACACCAGCCGTGACAGTGTGACCTGCCTCGTCCCTGTGCAGGAAGAGCCCGAATGGCGTCCTCAGCATGGGCCAGGCTGGGCCCAGGCTTCACCTGATTCACCTATCCTTGCAATCTTGGCATGCCCTCCCTCTCTCACATGGCCTGGCTGTCCTTTGAGCTGTCCCTCTGCCCGCCCCCCCATCCCCTCTACATCTTCCCTCTGAAGATCTAGTCCAAGCCCCTGGATCATGCCCTCACCCATCAAAGCAGAAGGATCTGATGGAGTCAGGACTCCTTAGAGCCTAGCTGCTGCTCTCACTTCTGTATTGGGTTGTGCCCAGCAGGCATTCCCTTCAACACTACCGTGAGACTATGGTCTAGAGACAAAGGTTTCTAGAACCTACAGGCTCCCACTTCTCAGATTCCCTTCAGAACAGGGTGTGGCAACCATCTGCCCTTGGGACCACCTGCCTCAGCTCTCCCCCTACGAGGAAGAGGATTCTTTCTCAGGCTTCTTTCATCAAAAAGTTGTGGGAACAGAGGAGGGGTCGTAGATGAAATATCCCTTTAATCTGAAGAGTCTGATGGAACATGGCCTCTGGGATTGGGTTTGGTGAGAGCCCCGTTCAGGGAAGATCAAGAACAAGGCAAATAGCTATTACTAATGCCACTCAGTGTAGAAATGTAGGGTCTTCCCCTAGAAATTGAGATGGGAAAAATATCATGAGATCTGAGGTTGAAGGGCCTCATCTCGGTGCTAGGCTCCCCAAACACAGGCACTACATCCTCGCTGTCATTCAGCACCCTCTCCAGCCTCCCTTTTCCCTGACACCAACTGAATATGCTGTGGCTCCTTTTCTTTAGTCATGATCGCTCCCGCTGTCTGCTCAGAGGTGAGACCCATCATGAACTGAAGTCATTCCTGACAGACTCAAGGGAATTCTGAAAATGTTATTATCCTCTCAGGACCCTGGGAACACTTTCCTCCATGGTGTTGGGATTTTGTCAGATGAAACCAGATGTATTTGGCATACGATAGACTGCACACATTTTTAAGTCATACAATGCCGTAAGTTCTGACACACAACACACCCATGAGGCAAGGGGCGGGATTTTCTTTGTCTTTTCCTAAATGATAAGTTCACACCAGCAACTGTGCTATTTAGGGAGACATAAATCCTGGTTACACACACACACACACACACACACAAAACCACATGCCCATTCAGAATCACACCTCATTATTTCACACTGAGACACAGCCCACCTCCACATACACAAAGTCACTACCTGAATTACAAAGACATGACCATGGGTATGCACATAGAAAACCCATTGTTTCACCACACCTCTGATCCCCATTCCAGTGGGAACCCAGGATCTGATGGTGCCCCTGACTACAGACAGCAAGAGACTGATTCCAGAATACACACCTCTTTGGCTCAGTCTGCGCGGCACCTGCAGGTATAGAAAAGAGAGCACCATGAGGCTCAGGTCATGTTGTATACTGTCTGACTTCATGATCTTTAGTTCTCTCAGTGATATCAGGAAATCAGAGGGAACCCAGTGTTTGGCCCCCACGGAAAGCAAACAGGACACTTGAAGGAAATTGTTTGTCCTAGGGGATGTGTGTGCCCAGTCCACTCAGGATGGTGCCTACCAATTCTTCATCTAAGCAAGGGAAACTGTTGCTGAGGGAATGAATGCCACCACCACAATTCTTTTTTTTTTTTTTTTTTTTAAGTATCATTCGTGAAGTTCAACCAACCTTTATTTGTCTATACATATTAGGAACATACTTATTGTTTAGCAAATGCGTTTGTTCACAGAACCCCAAATCATTTTAACTAATGTAATATTAAAGCTCGAAAAGTCTAGTGTAGACTAATGTGGGTCTAAAATGAAAGCATGATCTACTAACTATAGAAAGTTCTTTTCAGCAAGGACATTTGGGATCCCTGCTTTATGTATCCTGTATAGGTACCTCATAAAAGTTGACCAAATTTAAAAGCTAAATAAGAAATTACTTTCTTTAGCTTTAAGAAAGTGAGGGCACATGGGTGGCTCAGTGGTTAAGCCACTGCCTTCGGCTCAGGTCATGATCTCAGGGTCCTGGGATCGAGTCCCCCATCGGGCTCTCTGCTCAGCAGGGAGCCTGCTTCTGCCTCTCTCTCTCTCTGCCTGCCTCTCTGCCTACTTGTGATTTCTCTCTGTCAAATAAATAAATAAAATCTTAAAAAAAAAGAAAGTGAGGTTATACTATAATATTTCTATAATTTGGAACAAATAGTATCAATACCTTTTCTAAATAATGATAATGTTACACCATTTTTCTTTCTTTTATCTTTTGTACACCAGCGCAATTCTAACCAGGTTTGCTGTTGCCATTGGTGAATGTCCTCTCGAATCAGATGATGGTTGGCAAGAGAAAACCACTCAGCACTCTCCCCAAAAGGGAAATTATACATATGTCTTCTCAAATGTGTGTGTATGTGTAATTACACATTTATGCAATTACACATGCACACACATTCAGACACATATACATATGAAAAATCACTTTATTTCCATATACAAGCAATTTATAGTAGGAAAATGAATTTTTTATTATTATGTTCAATTCATCAACATATATTATCTGATTTTCACCTGAATTTGCTGAAAGAAACCAAGAAAACAATGCTTGTTCCTTGGGTAAAGACAGGCATGCTCACCTTGGCAATATGCTGGTGTTTCTGCACTTCAATGTTCTGGCAAGGCCACGCCCAGACCAAGCGGATGTCCACATCTAGACGGACATCAAGAATGTACCTGTCAGCACATTGGTGGTGCTGCTCAAGTATAATTCGGGGAGGGGCACCCGGAGGGCTCAATCCTTTCAGCATCAGCCTTTTGCTCATCTGAATTATGATCTTAGGGTTGTGAGATCTAGTCCCACATGGGGGCCACCCTGCTCAGCGAGGGTCATCTTCTCTCTCTCCTTCCGCTGCTCCCACTTGACTGTGGGCTCTCTCTCTCTCTCTCTCTCTGTCTCTCAGATAAATAAAATCTTAAAAGAAAAATGAATACCTCAGAGAGTATTGCTTGATATGAATGTGGGTTAGATCATGTGGGGTCATGTGGTTGGCTGGCAGGGGCTGAACTGCCCCTTTGGGGTCTCCCACGGCTAGAACGTGTGCCCTAGATGAGGTTTATTCTTTTCTCTGAGAATGTTGACTTTGGCCAGTGGCAGTGGTGGTAGAATCTATCTCCTGCAGAAATATACACGCTCTCTCTTGCTCTATTCATCTCTCCCTCTCTGTCTTTCTGTCTGTATCTTTCCGCCTCTGTCTCTCCATGTTTCCCACAAAAAATCACCCACTCACAATCACACTACATAAGAGCCACAAAAGACACCTCAACCAAAAACCTCATGCACACAAACTCACAGCACACACACAGAACCCACTGGCTTCCTAGTCTTGCAGACAAAAGAGCATACTTTGTCACCTGGGAAATATGCCTGTCCCCAAACCACCAAGAGTCCTACCAAGAACCCCCAATCAGGGAGGCTCTCCAGACTGAAGATTGCAAGGGGGCCCCACCTGCCTTACCAGCTAGAGTTTTTCCCCAGGAAGAGACTGAGTCCAGAATACGTACCGCCTCCCTCTGTTGATGTTTCCTGAGGCTGCAGGCACAGAAAAGAGGACACCATGAGTCTCTGGCCGTGCTGTATACTTGTCTGCCTGTACTGATCTTTAGTTCTCTGAATGACTTTAGGAAACCAGATGGAACACAGTGATTGAATCCAAGGCCCCAAGAGTGGGACCTGGATGCCTGTATGAAGTTATTTTTCCTGGGAGATGTGTCTACCCAGTCCACTCAGGATGGCAACTACAAAATTCTTCATCCAAGCAAGAGAAACTCTTGTGGATGGAAAGGATCATACCACAGCAATTCTAACAAGATTTGCTGTTGCCAGTGGTAAATATCCTCTTGAATCAGACGATGGTGGGCAGGAAACAACCACTCAGGACTCTCCGCAAAAGGGAAATTATACATATGTCCTCTCAAATGTGTATGTGTGTGTATACACACGTATGTGTATATATATGGATATATATACTTATATAAACACACATATATTTATATGTATGTATATATATATAAGCATATACATATATATATACACGTTTATACATATATATGTATATAAAATTATATATACACATACATACACACACACATACAGTTTGAAATTCACTTTAGGGGTGCCTGTGTGGCTCAGTGGGTTAAAGCCTCTGCCTTGGCTCTGGACATGATTACAGGGTCCTGGGATTGAGCCCAGCATCGGGCTCTATGCTCAGCGGGGAGCCTGCTTCCACCTCTCCCTCTGCCTGTCTCTCTGCCTACTGTGATCCCTGTCTGTCAAATAAAGTTATAAAATCTTTAAAAAACCATTTTACTTCCATGTACAAAAAATTTACATTAGGAAAATGAATTTTTTTATTATGTCCAATTCACCAACATATAGTGTATAATTTGATTGTCATCTGAATTTGATGAAAGAAACCAAGAAAGCAATGCTTGCTCCTTGGGGAAAAAGAGAGGCAACCTCACCTTGGCAACACTCTGGTCCTCTTCTTCTTTGGGCTTATGGCAAAGCGTCTCACAGACTGAGATTTTCTCAGACACATCTGGAAGGACATCAAGAATGTACCCATCAGCACATTGGTGGTGCTGTTCAAGATTAATTCGAGGAGGGGCGCCTGGAAACTCAGTTCTTTCAGCACTGGTCTTCCCGCCAAGTCATGCTCTCAGGATGCTATGATCCAGTCCCACGTGGGGGGCCCCTCCTCAGGGAGGACCTGCTCTTTCTCTCTCCCTCTGCCCTTCCCACCTGACTGTGCTTTCTCTCTCTCTCTCTCACTCTCTCTCTCTGAGAAATAAAATCTTAAAAAAATGAATAGCTCGGAGAGTATTGCTTGATATGAATGTGGGTTAGATCATGTGGGGTCATGTGGTTGGCTGGCAGGGGCTGAACTGCCCCTTTGGGGTCTCCCACGGCTAGAACGTGTGCCCTAGATGAGGTTTATTCTTTTCTCTGAGAATGTTGACTTTGGCCAGTGGCAGTGGTGGTAGAATCTATCTCCTGCAGAAATATACACGCTCTCTCTTGCTCTATTCATCTCTCCCTCTCTGTCTTTCTGTCTGTATCTTTCCGCCTCTGTCTCTCCATGTTTCCCACAAAAAATCACCCACTCACAATCACACTACATAGAGCCACAAAAGACACCTCAACCAAAAACCTCATGCACACAAACTCACAGCACACACACAGAACCCACTGGCTTCCTAGTCTTGCAGACAAAAGAGCATACTTTGTCACCTGGGAAATATGCCTGTCCCCAAACCACCAAGAGTCCTACCAAGAACCCCCAATCAGGGAGGCTCTCCAGACTGAAGATTGCAAGGGGGCCCCACCTGCCTTACCAGCTAGAGTTTTTCCCCAGGAAGAGACTGAGTCCAGAATACGTACCGCCTCCCTCTGTTGATGTTTCCTGAGGCTGCAGGCACAGAAAAGAGGACACCATGAGTCTCTGGCCGTGCTGTATACTTGTCTGCCTGTACTGATCTTTAGTTCTCTGAATGACTTTAGGAAACCAGATGGAACACAGTGATTGAATCCAAGGCCCCAAGAGTGGGACCTGGATGCCTGTATGAAGTTATTTTTCCTGGGAGATGTGTCTACCCAGTCCACTCAGGATGGCAACTACAAAATTCTTCATCCAAGCAAGAGAAACTCTTGTGGATGGAAAGGATCATACCACAGCAATTCTAACAAGATTTGCTGTTGCCAGTGGTAAATATCCTCTTGAATCAGACGATGGTGGGCAGGAAACAACCACTCAGGACTCTCCGCAAAAGGGAAATTATACATATGTCCTCTCAAATGTGTATGTGTGTGTATACCCACGTATGTGTATATATATGGATATATATACTTATATAAACACACATATATTTATATGTATGTATATATATATAAGCATATACATATATATATACACGTTTATACATATATATGTATATAAAATTATATATACACATACATACACACACACATACAGTTTGAAATTCACTTTAGGGGTGCCTGTGTGGCTCAGTGGGTTAAAGCCTCTGCCTTGGCTCTGGACATGATTACAGGGTCCTGGGATTGAGCCCAGCATCGGGCTCTATGCTCAGCGGGGAGCCTGCTTCCACCTCTCCCTCTGCCTGCCTCTCTGCCTACTGTGATCTCTGTCTGTCAAATAAAGTTATAAAATCTTTAAAAAACCATTTTACTTCCATGTACAAAAAATTTACATTAGGAAAATGAATTTTTTTATTATGTCCAATTCACCAACATATAGTGTATAATTTGATTGTCATCTGAATTTGATGAAAGAAACCAAGAAAGCAATGCTTGCTCCTTGGGGAAAAAGAGAGGCAACCTCACCTTGGCAACACTCTGGTCCTCTTCTTCTTTGGGCTTATGGCAAAGCGTCTCACAGACTGAGATTTTCTCAGACACATCTGGAAGGACATCAAGAATGTACCCATCAGCACATTGGTGGTGCTGTTCAAGATTAATTCGAGGAGGGGCGCCTGGAAACTCAGTCCTTTCAGCACTGGTCTTCCCGTCAAGTCATGCTCTCAGGATGCTATGATCCAGTCCCACGTGGGGGGCCCCTCCTCACGGAGGACCTGCTCTTTCTCTCTCCCTCTGCCCTTCCCACCTGACTGTGCTTTCTCTCTCTCTCTCTCACTCTCTCTCTCTGAGAAATAAAATCTTAAAAAAATGAATAGCTTGGAGAGTATTGCTTGATATGAATGTGGGTTAGATATGTAAGGTCATTGCTTTTCTATCAATCTCTATCAGTAGATTTCTTTGCCTGCCATTGTGTGTAAGGCTGGATAATCAATGGGTATATATTGAAATATATCTTGTTTCTATTTTCACCAGTCTATACCTCTGGGGTGGGCAAATGCTGAGTGAAGGCATGCTGCTGGTATTTCTCTATACCTATAATTTAGGCAGATTAAATTTAGGCAGATTAATTAAATTAGCCAGATGTCATCAAAGACATAATGTAAAAGAAAATGTGTGTTTTAGTACAAAAGCTTGTATCTAGACACGTTCTTCTCAGCTGTTTTGGAAAACTAGTTCTATGAATAAAAACAGCATGTGCCCAGATGTATTGAAGTCAAGACTCGGGCCACGAGAAGGGAGTTTGAAGGTACATGAAGACAAAAAGAGACACTTCCATGGGCAAAGACCATGGAGATCACCTCTTCTTCCTAAGGACAAGAGAGAGCCTGAAGACACTGAAAAATCAACACGCTCTTCTGGGATCCATAGGAAAACAGAGGACACAGGGAAACCATGGCCCTCAGGAGACAAAAAAGGGAAAACAGGGGATCGAGCTTTCCTGGAGCAGACACTCTCTCGCAGAACACACCATTTTCTCAACCTCCCATGGAACATTCAGCAGGAGACCACATTCTCAGCCGGAAAACACATCCCAACACAATCAAAGAGTAGACTCAATACAACAGCCGCTCTCAGACCTCTATGAAATTCAACTAGAGATCAACAACAGGAAGAAATCTTGGGAGAATCCCCAAGGAGCTGTGATTTAAAAATACACTTCTGAATAACCCAGTGGTCAATGAAGAAATTTCAAGAGAACCTTTAAAATATTTTTCACCAAATGAGATGCAAATGTACCTTGACCAACATTTATGGAAAGGCAGGGCTTGGGGGAACTGATAGGACTGAAAGTCGTGTGTCAGAAAATCAGAGAGATGTAACATGCCTAGGCTTGCTTAGAAAACAAGGCAAGAGTGTAGTATCATAGAAAGCGAGCAAGAGAAAAAAATAATATTATTGCAGATACCATTGAAGTGGAACATGGGAAATACTCAGACCTAATCCATTAAACTAAGACACAAGCTCATTCCTTGTAAATATCAGTGAAATGGATAAAGCTGTAGCCTGATGAAAAATGAAAGAATAAGAGAGGACGTACATTAACATGGGACACAAGAGTCATCGTCACTACAGATCGTATGGAGGTTGAAAGGATTCAAAAGTAATATTGGGTATTTACTCCCAAAGATAGAGATGTAGGGAAAAGAAGGGCCATCTGTACCCCGACGTTCATAGCAGCAATGGCCACAGTTGCTCAACTGTGGAAATAGCCAAGACGTTCTTCAACAGACGAATGGATAAAGGAGATATGGTTCATATATACAATGGAATATTATGCCTCCATCAGAAAAGATGAATACCCAACTTTTGTATCCACATGGACAGGACTGGAGCAGATTTTGCTGAGAGAAACAAGTCAAGCCGAGATGAACCATGAGAGACTATGGTCTCTGAAAAGCAATCTGAGGGTTTTGGAGGGGCTGTGTTGGGAGGCAGGGTGAGCCTGGTAGTAGGTATTATGAAAGGCACGTATTTCATGGAGCACTTGTGTGGTGCATAAACAATGAATTCTGGAACAGTTAAAAGAAATTTAAAAAAATAAATAAAAATTGTTTTAAATAGGATGAATACCCAACTTTTGTATCAACATGGACAGGACTGGAGGAGATTATGCTGAGAGAAATAAGTCAAGCAGTGTGAATTATCGTATGGTTTCCCTTACTTGTGGAGCATAAGGAATAACTTGGAGGACATTAGGAAAAGGAAAGGAAAAGTGAATTGGGGAAAATCAGAGGGGTAGATGAACCATGAGACACTGTGGACTCTGAGATACAAACAGGGTTTTAGAAGTGAGGGGGATGGGTGAGCCTGGTGGTGGGTATTAAAGAGGGCAGTATTGCCTGGACCACTGGGTATGGTGCATAAACAATGAACACTTGGAACACTGAAAAAAAAAATAAAATCAAATTTTAAAAAGTAAAGTAATACATGGAAAAATCCTAGGATGGCTTAAGCAAAAAGGCCAATTCCTTCCAAAACAGAAACTCTCAAGACCCACGCAAAGGAAATAGATTGTCTGAATTGGCATATATCAAAGACAGTGAATCCACAGTTCATACGTTTCCCAGAAAGGAGGTGCCGGCCCCAGGTGGCTGGACTGGTGAATTCTATCAAATCTAACAAAGCATAAGAGCCTTGCTGTGTCTAATCCAGCCATCACACTCTTAGGTATTTATCTAGTTGAGCTGAAAAATTATGTTCCTATGAAAACCGGCCCAGGAGTGCTTCTATCAGCTTTATTTAGGAACACCACAACTCAAGGCAACTAAGTTGTCCTTCACAGAGTGAATGGGTAAACAACCAACAATATCCCCATACAATGAAATAGGATTCTGTAAAAAACAGAGCTGAACTTCAGGGCATGTAGTCGGCTCTCTCAGTTAAACACCCAACACTTGATTTTGGCTCAGGTCAGAATCTCGGGGTCAGGAATTTCAACCCCGTGTCAGGTAAGCTCCATGCTGAGGAGGAGCCTGCTGAAGTTTCTCTCTCCTTCTTCCTCCTCCTCTCCCCCACACTTTCCCTCTTTCTCTAACTAAAATAATAAAAGAAAAGAAAAATAATTCAGGTGTCAAGTCACAGAAAGATATCAATGAATGGTAACTGTATAGATAGAGGAGAAAGCTGTCAGTGTGGAAAAGCAACATGGCTTACAGTTCCAACTCTATCATATTCTGGAAAAAGGAAATCTAGAGCGATGACAAACCATCAGCGGTTGCTCTGATTCCTAGAGAAAGTGCAAAGGTATTACTAGGTGAAACACAGGATTTTTATGGCAGTGAACCTACCCTATAAATGGTGGATACAGGACTTTGCCCATTTGTCAAAACCCATACTACTGCTCAACACAGAGCAGGCCTTAATAGCAATGGTGGAATTCAGTGAATAATATCTCTAGGCTGGTTTGTTATTTGTGACGAATGTTCCACAATGATGAAGGTTTTGATACTTGTGGAAAAGGTGCACTATGGGATAAGGGGGATAAGGGAACTTTTTTTGATTATCTCTTCACTTGTTAGGATACTCTAAACCTACTCTAAGTATTAAGGTCTATTGATTAAAAATTAAGAAGAGATCTCTTTGGCTAGTGTTTAACAACACACTCATGTCCAAATGTTAGCTTCACTATACCTACCATTTAACGTTACCAAACTCGAGGTGCAAATGCAGCTTTATTCTTGTGGTTATAAACTCATGAGTGACCAGCTGAAATTCAATGTTCACAAAAATAATATGGCTTGGTATCTTTGTCTGAAGTATGGGACACTCACAGGCTAGTATAATGATACAGCTTCTTTTTTTCTTTTCTTTCTTTCTTTCTTTCTTTCTTTCTTTCTTTCTTTCTTTCTTTCTTTCTTTCTTTCTTTCTTTTTTTCTAGCAACAAAGAGAGAGTGTGAGCAGGGGAAGGGCATGGGAATTGGAGAGAGAAGCTTAAACAGCTCCATACCCACCACGGAGCCACACATGGGGCCGAGCTCCGGTCCCTGGCATCATAACCTGAGCCAAAATCAAGATTTGGACATCACATAGGTGCTCCTACAGTAATTATTCTTGAATCCGATTCATGAATAAATTCCCATGGTACCTTCATGGGATCCATCAGTGGGTTGTATTTTTATATGATGTTTCCATCTTCGTGCCCATAGCTGGGTGAATTTCTCACCTGCAAAGGAAGGAAATGTCAACATTTGTGACAACCTGGATGGCCCTGGAGGACATCATCTTAAGTGAAATAAGCCAGACCCAGTTAGACAAATATGGCATCATGTCACTTATATGGGGCACCTCCAATAGTCCAATACATAGAAGCAGAGAATAGAATAGGGGCTTGGAGGAGCAGCAAATAAGGGGATATTGATGATAGAACAAAGTTTCAAAGGTACAGAAGAAATGAGTCTGGAAATGGACCTTGCAACATGGGGCCTGGGATTAAGAACCCTGTATTCCAGGCTTGAAAATCAGTAAAATGTTGGAATGTAGGTTAAGTGTAGCTTAAGTGTCCTTTACTACCACAGGAAAAGATGGGGGAAAGCTCTAGCAGACACTGTATGAGACTATAGAGAAAGACAGAAGGACACTGTCATTGAGAGTGAGGGATTGGTGACTTGCCAAGAGTGACTATACTGAGGAGTGGGAAATCTGGGACAGGAATGGAGTCGAATCCTTGGGGAGAGAGATCCCTCAATACTTGAGATCTGCCCAGGGCACCTGAGATCATGCCCTGCAGTCCTGAACCAGGGCTTCCTCAGTTTAGTCCCATTCTCAAATCCTCCTGCCCCAAGTGGGAGTGTGGGAGACACTTGATGCCCTGGAGGAGGTGCCTGAGCCAACAGAACAGTCCAAATCCTAACTCAGCCCCCCACCACTGAGTTTCAATCCCCAACCTGGAACACAATGCAGATGGCCCCGTGAGAAACCCCTCTGAAGAGCCAGTGGAATCCAAGGGCCATCCACCCACAGCATTCATACTCCTAGCTCTCTCATGTGGAGCCTTCCCTGGGACCAGTGGACCACCCTCAGGGACCAGTGGTCTGCTGGGATCCCAAGCTCATGCAGAAGCCAGGACATTCCAAACCAACTGTCCCATGATGGCTCTACTAAGAATCTGCTTCCCTTCTAAGGACTCAGCATCCCTGAGCCATTCCTGCCAGTTAACTGGTAAAATGGCAACCTGGCTTAGTGCTTTGGTGGTTGAATAAATCAAGACAGGGACCTTCAGTGTCTCCTTGGTTATTGATTTGAGTAAGTCTCCAAACAGCCTGGACGAAGGGCTGGCTGGCACAGAGTGAACAGGGGCTGCACAGGCTCTCAGTGGGCACCTTCCCTGTTCCTTCCTCCCTCCCCCAGGCCCAGTCTCTATAGACTCCTCATTCTTCTCTACACCCTGAAGTGGCAGGGGACCATGTCCCACCTCCTTTCAGGGGAACCCTCTGGGGCACCTGTGTGGCTCAGTGGGTTAAGTGTCTCACGTCGGGTCATGTCGTGATCTTGGAGTCCAGGGATCGAGCCCATCCCCTGCTTCTGCACTCAGCTTGGTGCCTACTTGTCCCTCTTCTCCTCCCCACTTTCCTCATAACCAATGACCGTTCTCTCTCTCTCCCCCTCAAATAAAATCTTCTTTCAAAAACCGGGAATATACAAAGGACCCATAGGGAGGGACCCTTCTAAACCCGAGCCCCGCGAAGCTCCCCCTCTCATGACACTCCATGAGGATCACCCAGACCTGTTTGCATTTATCTCTCCTCTGCTCTATACTCGTTGGGAGCCTGAGAATCGGTGACCTTTCATTGAGACTAGATTCAAATCTAGGCATGACATTCTGTTGCTTGGTTAGGAAGCAACCAAATTGCTTGGTCCTTGGTGAGGAATCTCATCAGTTGTTGACAATATGTAAATAATGAAGTCCTATCATTGAAAACCAAGCACCCTCTTAGTTCTATGTTGATTTCCTTCTGGTCTTGCTGTGTGATGCCAGGTGTATATATTCATTGAGCATGGACTCTCTCCATGCTTGCACTTACTAGCCAACAATGGGAGAGCTCTTTAAGAAGGCAAGGTCCCCACTGGAGCATGGACACTCCCTGACCCTGAGGGATAAGCCTGTCAAAACAGAGACGATGGACACCAGGCTGTTACGAGCATTTGAGTTCTTATTGGTCAGTGTCCCTAAAGTGTGTAATTCACGGCATTCAAGCATGTTTTTAGGGCTTATGGGGGAGAATGTTATCCAATATGCTACACTAGGTCCCCAATTCTTCTTTCTTTTTTTTAGTAGGCTCCACGCCCAACATGGGGACTGAACTCATGACCCTGAGATCAAGAGTCAAATGCTCCCCTGACTGAGTCAGCCAGGAACCACCCATTATGATCCCTATTCTTATTCTATTTGTACCATGCCCTGAAAAGGGACCATGCCATGACACTGACCACTCTCTATCTCAGCTCTACAAGGCAATCGCAATGAGGGCAGTGGAGAGAAGGCTAATCATGAACCGGTTCTCTGAGTCCATTTTATTGTCCCAGGAGTGTCCCTGGGCTCACAGGATTTCTGCATTACTAGGTCTTACTCATACTGAAAGTGCCATCAAATACGATGAAAGGGTCTCCTCAGTTCTGACTGGACTGAGGTGTAGCCCAGCAATGAAACAGAGTTTGACTGGGTTGTCCTAAAGTGTGCCTCCAAACCCTCAATATCTTTGAACTAACCAGGCTTTCTATGTCCCTTTCCTAGTAAGGACTATGGCAAGGTCTGTACTTGTGGGGCTCAGGAGCTTCTGTGGCCTATGTGACCCCCGAGATGACCTCATAATGCTAAACAGCACTTGGGATTTCCCTTGGCTCAGGTAATTCCTGACGTACACACTGTGACTACAGCTCTATGCACAGACACTAATGAATCCATGTCTGAGTAGTCAGTGCAGTTCAGTTCAGTAGTTAGAGCATGAACCCTGGGACCATAGGCCTAGGTTCACCTCCTGGCTCCTTTACATAGGAGACCATGAACCTGGTCACATTCATCCCTATGCCTACGTTCCTCCACCTGGGAAATACGGAGAGTAAACAAAACATCCAATATGTGTGTGATGAGCATTACTGAATTAATGCATGTCACATGGTCTGGGAGGCTCATTGGAGGGTATGGATCTTGTCTGAGATCTCACAATTTCACAAATTCCAGAGCTGGGTCACATCTGGGCATTTGAGTTCCCAGACCATTGCTTTGTGGCACAGCTGCTTTGCCTAAATACAAGTGTTTGACCCTAACACAATTTCGTTTGGATGGATCAGAGGTATCAAGAAGTCAATAAGGAAAAAACAACCAATTTCTGATTCCCTGAATACACTCTCTGGGACCCTTGGTCAGAAATAGTCATGATTATTCTCTAGATTGTTCCAGTTGCCTGACTCATGGTCAGCAGGCCAAATGAGAGGAATCCCAGGGTAAAGGATGGCAGGGTCACTATTGCAAAGTCTAGTGCTTTAAAGCATGTGAAACAATGCCACCTTGCATTATGTATTCCTCACACAAACATAAGTGCCTCCAAACAACATATGAGTTCCTGAGGCCATTGTCACAGAAGAAAACCATAGCTTAGCTGTTGGAAAGAGATCTGGAGGAAAGGTCAAGAGAACTAACAAACACATCCCATCAAAACCACTCTAATGAAGACTCTTTCTGCTTTCGAGCTACCATCCTATGGGCAAGTGTACATGTTTATCCACTTACACGTAAAGTTTGTCTCTACTCATGGTCTCCACCTCCCATCGTTCTTTGTGCATTCCTAACAATCTATGTGCTTGGGTATCAATCACTCATTAACACAATTCATTAACTAATTAGCCATCTTTCACCATATGTTGAAAGACTGGCTATTCATTGTGTAACTGAGGACAAAATGTCCTTATAGTTTCACTATACTTACTTCTGGGGAACTGAAAAGGATGGGGGATAGCATATGACCTAGACAGCATATCACCTAGAAAAAGTAATTTTGGATAACAGCCAAAGAAGAAAGGGAAACATCTGCTTGGGGGTCATAAGTGAAATGTAGACTCTTCTCTTCTTTGGATCTCTTTGGGGCGCCTGTTTCTAGGAACAAACCAACATGTCCCCAAAATCCTGAAATACCCATTTTGGGATAAACGGTACAGGAAGACATTGTAAAACATGGATAAAACAATCATAAATATCCTCCATATCGACCTTTCCGGGTTCACTCTCACTTTCAGAAAGGAGGAATGGGAATGTATAATTTTGGACGTTAAAAAGGCGTAAATTAAAATAGATGTTGCCCTGTTTTCTCCCCTAGGGAAACCTAGTTTGTCAAGGGTGAGGTGCAGGATATCAAAGGAAGGAGTACATTTTTCAAAATGGAGGACAAAAGTCAAGGCAGCTAGCTTGGTAGAATAACCAAAAATATAAATCAAGGGATAAAACTAAACTATAAAACATTTGTATAACTCTGAATGACAAGTTGGAGAGAGAAAATTTTCAAAGATGAGAGAATAGTTGGAGGAAGAGTGAACTATCTGATTAGCAGCAAACAGCAGTCAGGAGATCTGTAAGAACATACCACAACAGCAGCCACACAATCCAATCTTGTTCCCCATATAGAGAGCTCTAGGTGTCTCAATGACTCACTCAGCTCAAAGAGGGGCCGTTGGAAAGGACAGCAGAGGTGTATTTCTCGTCGCCATGGTGATGGTGTCATCATAGACCTTTCAGAGTCATCGCAGCTGCACAGCGGCCAACTCCTGCTGTCCAGACAGGTGGCTCTTCACAGACAAGGGTCTCACGTGAGAGGAAACACTTACTTTCCAAAGTTGAAGTCTGGTCTCACACATTATCCCTCTGTTTTTGAAAAGAAATGACATGAGGGGAGGTGGCCTGCCCCCCAAATAGAGTCACTAGCCCATCTTTAGGGTGAAGAGAGGAAAAGAAACACATATTGAGAATAGATAGAGGTCCCATTCTTTTTTTAAAATGTTTTTTAAATTTATTTTTTATTTATTTTCAGCATAACAGTATTCATTGTTTTTGCACCACACCCAGTGCTCCATGCAACCCTTGCCCTCTCTAATACCCGCCACCTGGTACCCCGACCTCCCACCCAGGCCCATTCAAAACCGTCGGATTGTTTTTCAGAGTCCATAGTCTCTCATGGTTCACCTCCCCTTCCAATTTCCCCCAACTCCCTTCTCCTCTCCATCTCCCCATGTCCTCCATGCTATTTTTTTTGCTCCACAAATAAGTGAAACCATATGATAATTGACTCTCTCTGCTTGACTTATTTCACTCAGCATAATCTCTTCCAGTCCCGCCCATGTTGCTACAAAAGTTGGGTATTCATCCTTTCTGATGGAGGCATAATACTCCATAGTGTATATGGATCACATCTTTCTTATCCATTTGTCCTTTGAAGGGCATCTTGGTTCTTTCCACGGTTTGGCAACTGTGGCCATTGCTGCTATAAACATTGGGGTACAGATGGCCCTTCTTTTCACGACATCTATATCTTTGGGGTAAATACCCAGTAGTGCAATGGCAGGGTCATAGCAAAGCTCTATTTTTAATTTCTTGAGGAATCTCCACACTGTTCTCCAAAGAGGCTGCACCAACTTGCATTCCCACCAACAGTGGAAGAGGGTTCCCCTTTCTCCACTTCCTCTCCAACACTTGTTTTCTGTCTTGCTAATTTTGGCCATTCTAACTGGTTGAATACTGTTATGCTGAAAATTAATTAAAAAATTAAAAAAAAAAACAAAGAAGATGTGGTCCATATATAAAATCAGAAACAGTGAAAACCCACCATTTGCACTGACATGGATGGAACTGGAGGGGAATATGTTAAGGAAAGAAGAGTCAAGCAGAGAAAGACAATTATCATATGGTTACACTCATCTGTGGAACATAAGCAATAGCATGAAGTGCCATAGGGGAAGGGAGGGAAATCTGAAAGGGGAGATGAAAGGGAGATGAACCATGAGACACTATGGACCCCAAGAACCAACCTGAGGGTTTCAGAGGGGAGAAGTGTAGGGGGAAGGGGTAACAGGGTGATGGGTATTGAGGAGGGCATATGCTGAGATTGGGTGTTATATATATATAAAGAATAGATCATTGAGCACTACATCAAAAACTAATAATGTACTCCTATACAGTGGCTAAATGAATATAATAAAAAAATTAAAAAAAAAATCTGGGGCACCTGGGTATTTCAGTGGGTTAAGCCTCTGCCCTTGGCCTGGATCATGATCAGGGTCCCGGAATCGAGCCCCACGTTGGTCTCTCTGCTTGGTGGGGAATCTTATTCCCCTCCTCTCTCTCTCTGCCTGCCTCTCTCCCTACTTGTGAGCTCTGTGTGTGTGTGTGTGTGTGTGTGTGTGTCAAATAAATAAATAAAATCTTAAAAAAAAAAAATCTATCCAGGTTTCCATCCAGGGGCTCGTAGTATGGCTCCGGGGGTCATGATGGGCAGCAAATGGTACATGCATCAGCACATGAAAAAGGATTAACGTAAAATATTTGTTGCCAAGTTATGATCACATCCCTTAAATATATCCCCAATTACCAATTTTGTGAAATAGATCGGTGTATATCTTGATCTTATTTAATTGACCACAAATGTCCCCTATTAATTGGACACCTTTCCTGAGTTAACTGTAACATTAAGACAACACATGTCCTTTGAAATCAGGTATTAGTTGATAATAGACTCAACATTCTCCCCACGCCCAACAAGGAAATTGTGGATGTCATCTATAACGCACATTGTTTCATTTTCTTTTGAAGAAAGAAAGGAAGCAAGGTTTCTATCTCAAAGACAGGCTTGCTTCCCTTGGTGGTAGATGGGACCACTTTCTCCCTTGTGTCTCCAAGAAGGTTCTCCAAAAGGCCTTTGGACGGAGATAGGGCACAGAGAAGCTGTCAGGACATTGGAAGTGCTGCTCACTTATTACTCAGGGAGATTTGCTTGGTGTGGACATGGGGCAGGAACGTATGCATATCGTTGGTTAACCAGCAAGGACTGAGCAGCTGCTGGAGCATCTTCCTCAGTGGTTGAAGGCAGGCAAAGAGAAGGAGCAGGAAGGAAATGAGAAATAGAGGCTTTGTCTTTCTAGCTAAGGGGAACTTAATCCATGTGAAATGGTCTATCTAAAAAAGACAAACATTAAAATGTATGTTGTTTCAATGATGGAGTCCCATGATTCCTACCCATTTTAAAGCACAGCAAAATTACACTTATTCAAATGTTATAAGACCTTTTCAGCCTCCATGCTTTTTATACACAGCTACTGTATTCATCACTAGTCTATTGGATTTTTAACTTTTTTACTGTGATGAAGAATATATAACATTCATCCTTTTAATCATTTGTCTGTATACAATTCAGTGGTTTTAATTATCTTTACACATGTATATTCATCACTACTATCTATACCCAAAACTCTCTCATCCTATCCAACATAACCTCCATACCCAGGAAGAGATAACTCCATCTTCCCCACTGCTTCTGGCTCTTAATAACCTCTGTCTTTATGAGTTTGCCTATTCTAAAGACATTATATTAGTGGAATCATACAATATTGGTATTTCTGTGCTAGATTGATCTCATAGAGGATAATATTTCTTCAAGGTCCATACATGTTGGGCATATTTCAAATTCTTTTTTATAGGTGAATAGTACTTTATTGTGTGTATATAACACATTGTGATTGATCCATTCATCATTTGAGGGACTTGAGGGTTGATTCCACTTTTTGACTAATGTGAATAGTGCTGCCAGGAGCACTGATGTATGGATTTCTGTAGAATCCTGGCATGGAACCTCTTCGACCTCAGCCGCAGCAACATCTTCCTAGGAACAAGGCCAAAGGCAAGGGAAGCAAGGGCAAAAATGAACTATTGGGATTTCCTCAAGATCAAAAGCTTTTGCACAGCAAAGGAAACAGTTAACAAAATCAAAAGACAACTGACAGAATGGGAGAAGATATTTGCAAACGACCTATCAGATAAAGGACTAGTGTCCAGAATCTATAAAGAACTTAGCAAACTCAACACCCAAAGAACAAATAATCCAATCAAGAAATGGGCAGAGGACATGAACAGACATTTCTGCAAAGAACACATCCAGATGGCCAACAGACACATGAAGAAGTGCTCCATATCACTCGGCATCAGGGAAATACAAATCAAAACCACAATGAGATATCACCTCACCCCAGTCAGAATGGTTAAAATCAACAAGTCAGGAAATGACAGATGCTGGCGAGGATGCGTAGAAAGGGGAACCCTCCTACACTGTTGGTGGGAATGCAAGCTGGTGAAGCCATTCTGGAAAACAGCATGGAGGTTCCTCAAAATGTTGAAAATAGAACTGCCCTATGACCCAGCAATTGCACTATTGGGTATTTACCCTAAAGATACAAACGTAGTGATCCAAAGGGGCACGTGCACCCGAAGGTTTATAGCAGCAATATCCACAATAGCCAAACTATGGAAAGAACCTAGATGTCCATCAACAGATGAATGGATCAAGAAGATGTGGTATATATACACAATGGAATACTATGCAGCCATCAAAAGAAATGAAATCTTGCCATTTGCGACAACATGGATAGAACTAGAGCGTATCATGCTTAGTGAAATAAGTCAAGCAGAGAAAGACAACTATCATATGATCTCCCTGATATGAGGAACTGGTGATGCAACATGGGGGCTTAAGTGGGTAGGAGAAGAATCAATGAAACAAGATGGGATTGGGAGGGAGATAAACCAAAAGCGACTCTTAATCTTGCAAAACAAACTGAGGGTTGCTGGTAGGAGGGGGTTTGGGAGAAGGGGCTGGGATTATGGACATTGGGGAGGGTATGTGCTTTGGTGAGTGCTGTGAAGTGTGTAAACCTGGGGATAAAAAATATATGTTTATAAAAAATAAAAAAAATAAAAAAAAATACGCCAGTGAAAATCCACAAAAATTTTAATGTTTCAAAGTTCTGTAAGTAGCAAAAATTTGGAAGAAGGTAGAGTCATGATAGATTTTTGACCAATCATTTGGTAAACTTCTATTGAATTAGACTGATGTCTGTGTTAAATGGTATCTGTGACAATAAATTGTATCACCAGCCATCATTTGTCACCAGTTATGTTCTCACTGATTTCACAAACCTAGTAGGAAACCTAGTAGGAAAAGTACGTCAGATATAGCCAAATATTTAACTCAACTCTTTTTTATATTGGTTTTGTTTTTCCGTCTGTAATAAATCTATCAAAGTTAAAAAAAAAAAAAAGAATCCTGGCATGGTGATGATACACAACACTATACATTTGTCACAACCCCCAGAATGTCAAAGCACAAAGAGTGAATTTTAATGTAAACCGTGGACTTCTAGTTAATAGAAGTGTATTGATATTGTTTTGCAAATTATAACAAATGGACCACATTCATGTAAGATGTCCTTAATGGATGAATCAGGGGGCATGGGTTATGGGAGCTTTCTATATTATCTGTTCAACTCTTACATTCATCTAAACCTCCTGTTATAAATAATACCTATTAATTTTTTAAAATCTGAAAACACTTTTTCAGTCAAAGATCTGTTTCAGCCAATGTTCAAAAATCAGCTAAAAGTCTATATGTTAACTAAAGATGTTGTTTACTGTTAAAAGGAAACCCATTCTTGAGTTTGAAAAGTACCTGTATTCTAGAGCTACAGCAATACTGAATGGCTTGCTCATTTATCTTTGCATACACAAGAGAAGAATGTGGCTTAACATTTTTATGGTTTTCTCTTAAAGATAGGCCAGGGAATAAAATAGAATCATTATTCTTGAATGAACCTAATGAGTCCATTTCCACAGTACCTTCAAGTGGGTCATCTATAGGGTGCCCTCTGTTGTGTGGCCAGAGGTAGAGTTTCCTGAATCACTGCTTAGGACCAGTTGATATTCTTCACCTTATGTGAACATTTCTTCTTAATCCTTGAAGCAAGATCCCAGGAAATGCATCACAATAGAGAGAACTGTGGACAACTTGCTGGCAGAAGAACACAGGGAAATGGGTGATCATCTATTCCTAATTCAATCCTTTCATCCCATTATCCACCTGCTGCCCGCTCAGTAGAGCCTCCTGAATCCAAGTAGGACTTCTGGAGTTCTTGTGGTTGGCTATACGCTTAGAACACCCTATAGACAGATCCTGTGATCAAATACTTTTATTTCACTAAGGCATTAGAGAAATGCAGCAAAGGGCACTATCCATGACTGATGGCCTGGGTTCAAACTCCATTTAGAAGTCACAAGTGCCTGAGAAAGTGACAAAAACACTCTGTGTAATTCCCTGTTCTGAGATGTTCAAATGTGAATATGGCCTACTTTTTTACTATTATGTTAAGAGCCTAAACATAATTAAATACAAGAAAGCCTTATTACAAAAAAAAAAAAAAAAAAAAAAAAACAAACAAACAGATGACTGGTGTTTCCTAATTGCCCTAAGTGTTCAATCCCTGAGTGACTGCAAGAAGGAAATAGACACTTGGTAGTGGTTGAATCCAGAGAGGGGATTTGGATGGCTCCACAGCAGGGAGGAAGGAAGCTCCCTCTTAGCTTTTACATGGGAATGATGTTTCACAGCTCGTGGACAATACAATACATGTGACCATCTCCTCTAATTCCCAGGTGGGCCCTAGTGAGGTGGGTGAGGGCAGGGCAGAGGCTGTAAGCCTTATTCTTATTTTTTTTTTTATAAACATATATTTTTATCCCCAGGGGTACAGGTCTGTTAATCACCTGGTTTTCACACTTCACAGCACTCACCATAGCACATACCCTCCCCAATGTCCATAACCCCACCCCCCTTCTCACAACCCCCCTCCTCCCAGCAATCCTCAGTTTGTTTTGTGAGATTAAGAGTCACTTATGGTTTGTCTCCCTCCCAATCCCATCTTGTTTCATTTATTCTACAGTGGGAGGCCCTGAAATTCACAGAGATGAACTGACATGCCAGGAGTTACCATACAGATGAGGATGGGGTCCAGGACAGGAATAGAGTTGTTTCCCTGGGGAGAGAGATCCCTGAACACCCAAGACCTGCCCAGGGCACCAGAGATCATGCCCTGTCGCCCAGAACCAAGTCTCTTTCTTGGACGCTCCTGCTGGAGGAGGTGCCTGAGCCAACAGAAAAGACCAGATGCTAATTCAGCCTCCCACCTCTAGGTGTTAATCCATAACCCAAAACACAAGGCAGTTAACCCCAAGGGAAACCCCCTGGAGTGCCGGTGGAAGACCCACTGTGGCCATCCTCCCCCAGCATGCACATCACCAGCTGTGTCACGTGGAGCTGGAGCCTTCCCAGGGACCAGTTGGCTATGCTTAGTGACCAGTGAGTGGTCTGCTCAACTGCTAACTGACTCAGAATACGGAATATTCCAAACCAACTGTCACAGGATGCCTCTGCAGGATGCCAGATGGCCTCTGCAGGATGCCGGAGCAGTTACTGTGAATAAACTGTGAAAGTGGCCATCTGCATTGGTGCTTTGGTGGCTTAATAAATTAAACCTGTGACCTTCAGTGTCTCATAGGTTGATCTGAGAAAGTGTGCAAATAACCTGGACTATGGCCTCAGAGTGAACAGGGGGTCTGAACACTGGCTTGAGTGGGCAACTTCCCTACTCCTTCCTTCCAAAGAGTCTCCCCAGATCCAGGTTCTACAGACTTTTCTCCCTTACTAGTTCCTATAGGGGCAGGGGACAATGTCCTGTCTCCTCTTAGAGGGCCCCCTTTATACCCAGAACCTGCAGACCCCCTCCCCAGGACACAAACCAAGGATCACAAACCAGACATATTTTCCTATTTTCTCTTTCACTCAGGAAAACTCTATGCTCATCAGCTCCAAACTTTCTGACCTAGCATGGCCCCACTTCAAATCTAAAATTTTGCCCACACCATGCCCCAGACATCCAGAATATTACTCAGCAATTCCACACAGTTGTCTCATGCCTCAGTCTTCATATTTCCAAAGCTGAAGACAAAGACAAAAGAACCTCTAGAACCAGACCCCTGCTGGAGCAATCTCGAGAGTGGAAATTGATGGGCAAATTGTGCATGTCCAGAGTCACCCAAAACAGGAAAATAGCAGTGTGGGGCAGTACATGGGCCAGAACCTGACTTTACAGGATTTACTTCTAGCAGGGTGGGCCTAGTACACCTGACTCAGTCCAGCTCCCTGCCTGGACCATTCAGGGTTTCTTGACACTATTCAGTAGTGATGTGCATAAAAACGAAGACCAACCGTATGATAACAAGTAAAGGGGATTTATTCAGAACTTGCTAGAGCAAGGGAGTCAGCCACTATCACTGCATTTGGGCAGAGATTCAAAAGCAGGAGAAGAGTGCAGAAACATTGTAGAGCCAGAAGGAAAGTCTTCAGGGATGCCTGATTAAAGCCTCTTGGCATAAGGAAGCTGAAGTCAGGAATCTAGCAGCAGGACATCCCATGTCTTTGTCAGGGCTATTGTATATGCTGGGCCTCAGGTGCAAAAATGGAGAAAAAACAGGCTCAGTCTGTTACAAATCATGTGCTGGTCCTTCGGGGCCAATTGCTACAGAGGTTATTTGTTAGCTTTCTGGACTGGATGCCCCAGATAGTGGTCTGATGTCTTAAAAGATGAAAACTGTAGATAATGGGTTGGTTTCCTGGGCTACACATGTCAGGCCACAGTCCTATTTTTATATATATTCAGGGCACTTTCTTTGGGGTCTTCCATGTGTCTATCCCCCATTTTGGTCCTTATCTCACTTAGGAGAGGTTGGCCTATTCAGACAAGACCAGAGATCCCACACTTCACTGCTGGACATGGTCTAGTCATCTTCATGGGCAACTGTATTGGAAGGTCTTCTTGACCATGCATGTGATGAGAGAACATCTGTATAGATGCTTGTAAGACTAACACTGGCTAGAACACAATGGACCAGCACGATGACCACTATGAAGACAAACAAAACAAAGAATATGTTGATAGTCTGTATAAGGTGCTTCCAAACCAGGAAGCCCTATTGCCCAACCCAGGCCAAGAGAACAAATCCCATAAGGCATGAAGATCAACCTTAATGCCAAACAGCTTCTTCTTTAAGACATTTGAGAACCTGTTTTACCTGCCCTCTTTTATGGGGTCAAGCACAAAAGGTGTAAACACTAACACAGATGCCACCACATCCTGCCAACAAGAAATCTATGGCAATGGGACAACTGTCAAATGCCACCAATATGCTGAGACTGATCCATATTCCATCTCGGACAAAAATTGTATTATCAGTAAATTTTGCCAAAAGTAGAGATAGGTTTCTTTCTTTTTTTTTTTTTTAAGAGATCACAGGTAGACAGAGAGGCAGGCAGAGAGAGAGAGAGGAAAGCAGGCATTATGCTGAGCAGAGAGCCCGATGTGGGATCAATCCCAGGACCCTGGGATCATGACCTGAGCTGAAGGCAGAGGCTTTAACCCACTGAGCCACCCAGGCACCCTAGAGATAGGTTTTTTTTTTTTTTTAAACATAATGTGTTTTTCTTTCTTTTTTTTTTTTAAGATTTTTATTTATTTATTCGACAGAGAGAGAGATCACAAGTAGGCAGAGAGGCAGGCAGAGAGAGAGGAAGGGAAGCAGGCTCCCTGCTGAGCAGAGAGCCCAACGCAGGACTCCATATCAGGACCCTGATTTCATGACCTGAGCCAAAGGCAGCGGCTTAACCCACTGAGCCACCCAGGCGCCCCCTGGAGATAGGTTTCTTATAGGCTTTCTTATTTTTGCAGTTTTCACCAAAGGGAACATTGCTCTAGTTTGGGGCATGAATAGTAATTCCCCCAAATTGTGTGCCTGAGTAACCAAACATGGCCTCCTTTTGGAGCTCACCCAGGAGTTGGAAATTCTGGTATTGGTGATTCCTTTCATTTGATGAAATCTGAATTGCCCAGAGGGATTTCCCATGGGGACCAGAGCTGGATGGCGCATCCCACAGTCAGAAACACAGAAGAGGTATAGAGTATGTTCTGACTTTAAAAGGATAATAATTAGTATAATGATTATAATAAGACAAAAGGAGTAAAGGGGTCATTCTGGGTGAATGGCAGCAAGGGATTTAAGTAAAATGAGAAGAATAATTTTAACTAAGCAGATACAAAATGAAAAAAGAAGGAAGGGGCACCTGGGTGGCTCAGTGGGTTAAAGCCTCTGCCTTCAGCTCAGGTCATGGTCTCGGTGTCCTGGGATCAAGCCCTGCGTCGGGCTCTCCGCTCAGCAGGGAGACTGCTTCCTCCCTCTCTCTCTCTGCCTGCCTCTCTGCCTACTTGTGATCTCTCTCTGTCAAATAAATAAATAAAATCTTAAAAAAAAGAAAATTAAAAAAGAATGAAATGGATGACTTGACCCAATATCTTGTGTGTTACATGCCTGCTTCTCAAATGAACGATTTGGCTCAAATCAGGTTGTGCAGAGTTGGTCTTAAAGACCCAAGTCATCATTGGTGAAGTTGTGGGGAATAATAATCGAGATTGTGATGAAAGTACACATGAGAAGCAGATCTTTTTTTTTTTTTTTTAGGGAGAACAAAGAGTTTAGGTTTAGAGGATTCCCAAAGAAGTGGTGATGGTTGGTTGAAATAGAACATTTGTATATCTCATACCTTGAGCCCCCATAATGGCAGTTGGCCACCTCTGAACACAGGTCCATCAATATGGACTCTCTAGCCAGTGGAAAACCAGAGAGAGTACTCCCAGGACCCAACATTGACATAGTGGGAGAACTTTAGCTGGTTTCATAGAGGATCTTCATCTCAGTTCATCCCGGTGGATGACAGTCTGCTGAGATCATTAGTCTCCTTGTCTGTGAGGCTGGCTCAGACAAGATTCACAAGAGCCTATGCATGGTTCTATGCTCAGATTCTTCTTCTTATAACTCACAACAGTTTTGCACAGCACAACACAACATTGTAACCAAAAGGACAGCCTAAGGGGACAAAAAGGAATGGTATGAATCCACCAAGGAGGCAAACAAATGGGTCCCCAAAACAAGCCCCAGGTGCCAGCCTGAGTATCAACAGCCTAGGAACTCACTGCAAGAGAGCAAATTTCAGATTCAGTGCTCACTCATAGGCTTTCTTATTTTTGCAGTTTTCACCAAAGTGAGCATTGTTCTAGTTTGGGGCATGAATAGTAATTCCCCCAAATTGTGTGCCTGAGTAACCAAACATGGCCTCCTTTTGGAGCTCACCCAGGAGTTGGAAATTCTGGTATTGGTGATTCCTTTCATTTGATGAAATCTGAATTGCCCAGAGGGATTTCCCATGGGGTCCAGAGCTACATGGCACATCCCACAGTCAGAAACACAGAAGAGGTGTTGAGAAGCTGCATGCAGCAAGGCCAAGGGGCCTGGTGGGCACCACACAGGCTTGAAAGCTGTGGTTTTGAAGCAACAGGCAGCTAGACAGGGTCTAGGCAGGAACTCTGGGATGACCTGCCCAGTAAAGAAAGGTCAATCAAATGACAACAGGAAAAGAACACCCAGAGCTTGCTAGAGCAAGGGAGTCGAGCCACCATTATGTGCACTTGGCAGAGACTCAACATCAAGCAGAAGAGTGAGAACTCATGCTAGTGGGAAAAAGGGAAGGCTTCAGCTATGCCCTGATGGGAGGTTATTGGCACAAAGAGGGTCTAGTGAGGTGGCTGGAAGGGAGGCATCCTCTGTGGTTGTTAGAGGTGCATACTTGGTTGTTTTATGGTCAATTGGTTCTTTGTGGGGAGTGGGGACAAGAGTTAGGGAAGCTCTCAGATAGAATTATGGCCATTTGAGGCCCACTGTTGAGAAGGACCTGGTGCAGAACCCTGGCCATTTGCTATGTACAGCAGCTAATCTCCTTCCAAGTCTGACATACATAGTAAGCCTGCTTTCTCTGCTGACACCAAGGATTGGGTCCTGGATTGGTTGTGGACAGAAACCTATTTTCATGTACGGTCTGCCTACGGCCCATTTGTGTGCTCGCTTTTTCATGCAGACTGGGAACCAGAAACCAGGAAAATGCTGAGGAAGTTGTTGAGCAGGGCTGAAGAGAGAGACCATAAATTTGAAGATTTAAGAACATCAAGTTCCTGGATGAGCCCAGGTCCTGCAGGATGAGAATCATACAAAGCACGAAAATAGAAAGTAAGCAAAGTTACAAAAAGTAGCTTATCAATAAGAGAGAGGAAGGGTGCCTGGTTTCTTCAGTTGATTAAGTGTCTGAATCCAGGTTTTAGCTTAGGCAATCGTCTCAGGGTCCTGGGGTTGAGTCCCCTGTCAGGATCTGCACTCAGCACGCTGTCTGCTTTGGATTCTCTCTCCCTCTTCCGCCCACCCTCCAACTCATGTGATCTCACTCTCTCTCAAAATAAAATAATTCATTAACAAAAGAAAATAAAAAGAAAGAAAAGAAAGAGTAAAAAGGAATGAGAGACGAAATAATGGCACACGGATTGAGGATCTAGTGTTCTGGGTCTTCCCAGTCTGCAAAATAGGCTTCTCTGTGCAGAGCAATGGTAACAGACATGGCCTTCCTTTGGGAAGGGAAAGGGGAGAAAGAGGACTCAGGCCACTGCTCCTAGGATCATGTCCCTGACCTCAGAACTCAATTTCTATCCTCAGCGCTACAGTCCCCCCACCTCACCAGCTCCAGAACCATGATCCCTTTAACCCACTGATAACGAAGGTGTCCAGGGTCTCTGGGCCTTTTCCAGCTCTTACATTTCATAACTGGGACCTTCAACCAATGCCTGTCATCCCATTCTTTCAAGAGGCAGCCACGGTGTTGCCCATGACTTTCTGTCCCCATGATTTCATGCCTTCCTCTGCTCCCTCCTGCTATGCTCCCTCATCCTTCCCCGAATCATGAATTTCTTCTTTCCCTTCTCCTCTCACCTCCAACAACCTGATTGTTCTGTGAAATGGCAACAGTGGTGCAATGATGATGGGTTTACTGCCATCCTCCCTAGTCCCTCAGTTGACCCGTGAGCCAAACCAGCCAGCATGGAGATGGTTTCCATGGGCCTGGGTTGTGCTAGGCATGAGTGTGACAGGAAACTGAGCAATAAAGGTACTACCCTATGCCTGGGCTGATCATAGACACCGGAATCATACTTGAGTGTTACTACAGCCATTAAGTGTCCTAGCCTAGAGTGCCAGGGTGTGCGACCAGCTCAGCAGCCTTCACATATGCCTCTGGAATTCCAACCAGTCTACGACTATATCCAAAGGCTCTCCTGTTTTGCATTGAGGAATGCAACCTCACAGCTCCTTAGGAAAGAGAATCTTAAATATAAAATAAGAAAAGAGGATTACAAACAGAGCACCTTCAAGGCCCAGAGGCAGACTACTTCTTACTATTATTTCAAAAGAACCTACCATTACAGGAAAGGAACAAAACAGAGACTGAATCTGGGTGGCTCAGTCATTTCAATGTCTGCATTCTGCTGGGTTTCTGATCCCTGGGAGCAGGCCTGCATTAGGTTCCTGGCTCAGCCTGGAGTCGCCATCTCCCTCTCCCATGGCCCCTCCCCGCCAATCCTTCACTCTCTCTAAAAAAATAAAATCTCTCCATGGCTGAAAAACAGAAAGAAATCCTCTAATACATATACTTCATCTTTTTGATTTCCTACCTCCCACTCTTGGTCTACAAAGTAGCTGCTGGAACCTGCCTATTCCCAGGAACCCTCTCCCCTTAGTTCCTACCTGAGTGTAGTTCCCTACCTGGAGAGTCTTCCTCCTCTGAGCTGACTTCTAATATCATCTCCAGGCTCCATTCTATAGAGACACAAGCATGAGCAGCAGGTTGTTAGAGAGAGGGGCTCCCTTGCACCTACTGCTCCAGCAGAGGTCAGGCTGGCTCACCTGCCATCACCTGTTCTTCCTCCTAGATCCTCAGACCTGCCCTGGGCTCCCTGGAGTCAGAGCCCTTCAACAGACCTTGAGCACATCTGCTAACCCTCAGGGAGAGGAAGGATGCCCCTTCACATGGCACTTCCCTGTCTCCATGGGATTATAATAGCTCTCACCCGTGCACGGATCAACCTGTGATCCCAACTGTAGTGGAAACAGTCTGGGTTAGATGGGGTCCATGAGCAGCCCCTCTGCCAGACTCAGAACAGGTGCCCAGGGGAGCTGTCTGTGAGGATGAAAATGTTCTGTGTTGTAAACATGCATTATGGGGCACCTGTAATTTAGCTGATGTGATGAAGGATGGGACTGTTTAGCTTTGTTTCCTGGAATTAACTCACACGCGAGCAGACATGTCTTGCTAGGGGCAGGGACACTTCACTGTCCTCAGGAGCCCATCCTTCTCTTCCTGGTCCATACTAGAGCCTGGGCACGCAGTTAGCATAATGTGGGTGGACATAGACCACGACAAGCTGAAGAGGGAAATTTCTGCCCCTGAACTAGACCTTAATCCAGACTGTATCAAGAGAGGCTGCTCAGAGCTAACCATTTGGGGGAGAAGGAATGAGGGAGATGCTGCTCGTGTCCTTGCAGTGGCTACCAGGTGCAGGGCTCCTGTCCCCATGAGTGGAAGGACACAGAGTTTGGGTGTGTGAACTCTCAGATCATTTTAGAGAAACCATCAAACTGATGTCTTCTGGGCCATAAAAGGGAGGAGCAAGAAGCACCCCAACCGTGGGATCAGCTCCCATGACTTTGCTAAGTTCACCATGCCTGGAGTCTGTGCCCCTCTCACCTCATGTGCACCTAGAATGTTCTACAGCTGCCATAGCCACATGGTATGAGATCTCTTCAGCATAAATATGTCTGCAGGCCAGATAACCCTTGGCCAACTGCGTGTAGACAAGGACTGGTTGTCAAGTGACTTCCAGAAGCAGGTGAAAAGTAAAAACTCGCCCCTCCTAGCCCTGGGTGGTTCAGGCTGTGAGCCTCCGTGTGTCTGGCCTGGTCCTGGTTTCATCCCCACTGATGTGTCTAGGGTGGGGGAACAGGAGACCTGACTGCATTCTCTGGATCTCCCTAATTTCCATGATGGAAAGAGCCTGGTTTGTTGCACAGGTGGCCGGAGAAGAGGATGGAAGGAGAAGCAAGCCCCTTCCCTGGGGATTTAGGAAGACGTCCATACAGTGCTCACACCAGCCGTGACAGTGTGACCTGCCTCATCCCTGCTCAGGAGGAGCCCGAGTGGCATCCTCAGGGTGGGCAAGGCTGGGCCCAGGCAGTGATCCTGTACTGATTCACCTAACCTTGCAATCTTGGCATGCCCTCCCTCTCTCACATGGCCTGGCTGTCCTTTGTGCTGTCCGTCTGCCCCTCCCCCCACCATCCCCTCTACCTCCTCCCTCTAAAGTTCTAGTCCAAGCCCCTGGATCATGCCCTCACCCTTCAATGCAGAAGGATCTTATGGAGCTAGGACTCCTTAGAGCCTAACTGCTGCTCTCACTTCTCTATTGGGTTGCATCCAGCAGGCATTCTCTTTCACACTACCAATTGACCATGATCTAGAGACAAAGGATTTCTAGAACCTGCAGGCTCCCACTTCTCAGATTCCCTTCAGAACAGGGTGTGGTAACCATCTGCCCTTGGGACCACCTGACCCAGCTCTCCCACTAAGAGGAAGAATATTCTTTCTCAGGCTCCTTTCATCAGAAAGGTGTGGGAACAGAGGAGGGGCAGAAGCAAAGAATCCATGGGGAGAAAAATCCCTTTACCTTAAAGTATGTGAGAGAGCAAGGACCCTGGGATCACTGTAGTCTCATGACTGGCAAGCACCCCACAGTAGGAGGATCAGGAACAAGTTGTAAAAGTATTTTTGATATGAAACTCCGTGTAGAAATGTGTGGGTCTTCTGCAATTGCATTACTGGGTATTTACCATAAAGATACAGATGTAGTGAAAAGAAGGGCCATCTGTGCCCCAATGTTTATAGCAGCAATGGCCACGGTCACCAAACTGTGGAAAGAACCAAGATGCCCCTCAACAGATGAATGGATAGGAAGATGTGGTCCATATACACTATGGAGTATTATGCCTCCATCAGAAAGGATGAATACCAAACTTTTGTAGCAACATGGACAGGACTGGAAGAAATTATGCTGAGTAAAATAAGTCAAGCAGAGAAAGTCAGTTATCATATGGTTTCACTTATTTGTGGAGCATAAGAAGTAACATGGAGGACATGGGGAGATGGAGAGGAGAAGGGAGTTGAGGAAAATTGAAAGGGGAGGTGAACCATAGAGACTATGGACTCTGAAAAACAATCTGAATGTTTGGAAGGGGCGGGGGGTGGGAGGTTGGGGGAACCAGGTGGTGGGTATTGGAGAGGGCACGGATTGCATGGAGCACTGGGTGCGGAGCAAAAACAATGAATATTGTTACGCTGAAAATAAATAAAAAATTTTACAAAAAAATGTAGGGTCTTCCCCTAGAAATGGAGAGGTGGGAAATGGTGCATGAGATTTTGGGTTAAAGAGCCTCATCTCAGTGCCAGGCTCCCCAAACACAGGCACTAGGACCCCGCTGTCATTCAGCACCCCCTCCAGCCTCCCTTTTCTCTGAGGCCAACTGAACACCACAGGAGTCCTTCTCTTTAGTCATGATCGATCCCACTGTCTGCTCAGAGGTGAGACCCATCATTAACTGAAGTCATTCCTGACAGACTCAGGGGAATTCTGAAAATGCTTTTTCCTCTCAGGACCCTGGGAACATTTTTCTGTGTGGTAATGGGATTTTTCAGACGAAACCAGGTCTATTTGGTATATGATAGACTACACACATATTTAAGTCGTACAATGCCGTAAGTTCTGACATACATATGCACCCATTAGGCCAGGGGACAGGATTTGCTTTTTCTTTACCTAAATGGCAATGTTCACACCAACAACTGTGCTATTTAGGGAGACATAATTTCTTGAAAATATACACACACAGAGAGACACACAAAACCACATGCCCACTCACAATCACACCTCGTCAGTTCACACAGAGACACACTCCACCTCCATACACACAAACTCACTACGTGAATGCTACACAGCCGCAAAGACATGACCATGGTTCTCCATGTGGAAAACCCATTGTTTCAACACACCTCTGATCCCCATTCGATTGGGAACCCAGGATCTGATGGTGCCCCTGACTAAAGATAACAAGAGGCGTATTCCAGAATACATACCTGTTTTGCTCAATCTGGGTGGCACCTGCAGGTACAGAAAAGAGGGCACAATGAGCCTCGGGTCATGTTGTATACTGTCTGTCTGCTAATCTTTAGTTATGTCAGTGAAAATAGGAAACCAGAGGGAACCCAGTGCTTGGCTCCCATGGTAAGCAAACAGGATGCCTATAGGAAGTTGTTTTTCCTGGGGGATGTGTCTGCCCAGTCCACCCAGGTGACTATAAAATTCTTCATTCAAGCAGGAGAAACTGTTGCTGAGGGAAAGGATCCTATCACAGCGATTATAACCAGGTTTGGTGTTGCCAATAGTAAATGTCCTCTCAAATCAGATGATGGTTGGCAAGAGACAACCACTCAGCACACTCCCCAAAAGAGACATTATATATGTGTCCTCTCAAATGTGTGTGTATGTACACATACACACAAACACTCATACAGTTTAAACATTTTATTTCCATATACAAGCCATTTATTTATTTAGCCGATGTTTTATTATTTTCAATTTACCAACATATAGTATGTTATATGCTTTTCAACTGAATTTGATTAAAGAAACCGAGAAAGCAATACTTGTTCCTTGGGCAAGGACAGGCAAGCTCACCTTGGCAACACATTGGTCGTCTTTGTCTTTGATATTCTGACGAAACCTTGCCCAGATCGAGCTTTTTTTGGGGATGTCTAGAAGGACATCAAGAACATACTTGTCAGTACATTGGTGGTGCTGCTCAAGAATAATTCGGGGAGGGGCTCCTGGAGGGCTCAGTCCTTTCAGCATCGGCCTTCCACTCAGGTCATGATCTCAGGGTCCTGAAATTGAGTCACACGTGGGGCCTCCCTGCTCAGCGAGAGTCTGTTTTTCTCTCACCCTCTGCCCCTCCCAACTGACTGTGTTCTCTCTTTCTCTCTCTCTCAGGTTAATAAAATCCTTTAAAAAAAAGAATGAATAGCTTGGAGAGGATTGCTTGATATAAATGGTGTTAGATCATTGGGGTCATTTGGTTGGCTGGCAGGGGCTGAAATGAACCTGTGGGGCCTCCCACGGTCATAGGGCTAGAACGTGTGCCGTGATGAGGTTTTTTTCTTTTCTCTGAGAAGGTTGACATTGGCCAGTGGCAGTGGGATTGATCTGCAGAAATATACACTGTCTCTCCTGCTCTTTCACTCTCTCCCTCTTCCTCTCTGTCTCTGTCTCTGTGACTGTATCTGTCTTTATCTCTTCCTGTCTCCCACACAAAAGCACCCACTCACAATCACACTACATAGAGCCACAAAAGACACCCTAACCCCAAGTCTCATGCACACAAACTCCTATCACACACACGGAATACATTGGCTTCCTAGTCTTGCAGACACAAGAGCGTACTTTGTCACCTGGGAAATATGCCTGTCTTGCAAACCTCCAATAGTCCTACCAGGAACCCCCAACTGGTGAGGCTCTCCAGACTGAAGATTCCAAGGGGGCCCCACCTGCCTTACCAGCTAGAAGTTTTTCCCAGGAAGAGACTGATTCCAGATAACATGCCACTTTCCCTTTGCTCCCGACATTTCTGTACACTTGTCTGTCTGCACTGATCTTTAGTTCTCTGGATGACTTTAGGAAACCATATGGAACACAGTGGTTGAGCCCAAGACCCCAAGTACATGACCTGGATGCCTGTAGGAAGTTGTTTTTCCTGGGGGATGTGTCTGCCCCATTCACTCAGGATGGCAACTACAAAATTCTTCATCCAAACAGGAGAAACTGTTGCTGAGGGAAAGGATCCTACCACAGCATTTCTAACCAGGTTTGGTGTTACCAATAGTAAATGTCCTCTCTCATCAGCTAGCGGTTCAAAAGAGGGCACCACCCAGCACTCTCTACAATAGGGAAATCATAGGAGATATATATATATCTCAACTCAAATGTACATTGTCCCATTGTCATCTGTATTTGATTGGAAAGAAAACAAGAAAGCAACATTTGTTCCTCGGACAAAGAACATCAAGCTCACTGTCACAATGGATAGATCTTTGGTAATGATGTTATCACCCAGAGCTGTTCCTAGGAAGTCCTCTGAGAGATCTAGGACACAGAGTACCCATCAGCATGTTGGTGGTATTGCTCAAGAGTAACCCGGGGCGTGTTAGTTGATATGGACGTGAGCCTAGAGTGTATGGCGCCAGTTGGGTACCAAGCATGGACTGAAATGCCAATGTTGGGCCACCCACAGCAGTAAGTTTTAAAGTGTGCCATGTGATAATATTTTTTTAGAAGGTTGATATCATGTGGTTTCTGTCTGACAGTATCTCCTGGAGAAACACATTTAACTCTCTATCATCTCTCTCTGTGTGTCTTTATTACTTCTCTCTGTCTCTGTCTCTGTCTCTGAAGGAGGGTACATGACGGAACACACGAATCACTCAATTCTACCTCTGAAACCAATACTACAGTATCTGTTACCTAATCTGAATTTAAACTTTTAAAACAAGCATGCAGGTGGCTCTTGGTGAGCCACCCTTTTTCATGGAAGGAAATGCAAGGCAGAAGAGTAGAAAAGAAGGGAGAAACAGAGTCTTGGCTTTGCCATTGAAGACAAAGTTACACCTGAAGCTAAGGGGACATTGTATGTCAACTTGGCCTCCATTAAAAAACAATAAAGGAAAATAAAGAAACCCTAAAGAGAGAAGAATGTCTCAAAATTTCAAAACATGAAATTAATACAAGTAACCATCATTAATCTCATGGTATCTTTCCATCCAGTCTGTGTCTCATCTCTGTATTCACTGAGTTGGGTGGCTCTCCGAGTGAGCAGTAGTCATTCACTCATGGGATGATTCTTTACAATGGGAGGCCTGGGTTCCTTCCAATGTTCTCTATCTAACCCAACTCTGTATGAGAGTTGCAAGAAAGAAAAAGAGTGGAGCCTAGGTTCATAGCCAAAGGTGACTTTGAGTTCTTGTTTGTGCTTGTTGCTTGCTGTGTACCTTCCAGTATCTGAGGCTTTCTGGGGCTCAGCAGTCAATGAGTACTAACTTTCTCCCCATTTCTGTTTGGGGCTGGCTGCTGAGAGGTGACCCAACACTGAGATCGACTTACCAGGTTTCTCAATGTTATGCCTCCCAATCTCAAAATCTGTGAGATGGCCAGACAGTTTAGACCTTTTCTGTGCTTGTCACACTAATGGCTATGCCGACATTGGTCCTCCATGGGACCACTGAGGTCACCTTATGAGGATAGACAGTGTTTGGGATTTCTGTAGACTCAAGCAGTTCAGAAATCTATACAGACCTTGGAAAGACCTTCCATTGTTTCTACTGAACCCATGGCTCAGAGCTACCCTTGTCAGTGTGGTAAGTGCAATTCTGTATCTCAGAGGATCAGCATAGGGGTTTACATTTTGGCATTTACACTTAAGAGCTTGTGTGCCTGGGCATATTCATCTCTGTGCCTCAGTTTCTCCATCTGAAGAGTGCCATTAGCAAGGAAACCACTAAATTGGTGGTGAGGGTTGAATGGTTCATATAAGTAAAGCATGCCGTGTAAATGATCAGAAAGGTTACTTAGAGGTGAGATGCCTTGTCTGAGATCCTATAACTTCACAAAACTCAGAGCTACATTCAAACCCTGGCATCCAAACTCCCAGGGCAGTGCTTTTTCCATGACTTACAGCTGCTCTGTCTAAACATGACCACTTTATCTTAAACCGACCCGGTGTTGAAGGAGTCAGACTAAACATGACCACTTTATCTTAAACCGACCCGGTGTTGAAGGAGTCAGACAAAGGTCTCAGAAATCTTTTGGTTGAGTATACTGCCTGAGTATACACCAAGTGGGTATTTCCCAAAATAATGTGCATCATGCTTCCAGAATGTGTTAGTTGCCTGACCCAACACCTATCTGGTAAAACACAATGAACACCAGTTTTCTAGGGAGAGAGGATTGCCTACATAACATATGGGTGTTCCAAAATGTGTGAAACGAATCATCTCATGTGATTTGTTCCTTCTCAAGTAGGCATGTCAAGCTAAGACCTGTTTCCAAGTCATGCAAATGATGTTAACCTCACCTTTGAAAAGAGCTCTAGGTCTTTCACGGGACCAGATTTGCGCATTACATCAAAACAACATCCATAGAAACTTGTTCTTTTTTAAAGCTGGTGCTCTATATGCAAAAGTATGCAATGATCTATATACATAATTTTTTTATTTCTCTTTTCATCTCAAAAATTTACCTTTCATTTTTTTGTTATGGTATCAACTCCCTATGGACTTGCTTTTTGATCCATCTCTGTCAATGGATTTCTTTGTCTATCATTGTGTGTGAAAGGCTGGATACTCAATGGGTATATATCTATTTTTTTTCTCTTTTCACCAGTCTACACCTCTGGGGTGGGCAACAGGTTGAGAGAAAGCATGTTGCTGATATTTTTGTACACTTATAATTTGGGATAACGGTGAAAAGATGTAAAGGAAATGTGTTTTAGTACAAAAGCTTACATCTAGACACATTCTTCTTAGCTGTTTTGGAAAACTAGTTCTATGAATGAAAGCACCATGTGCCCACATATATTTAACTCAAGACACATGCCAGGAGAAGGGAGATTGAAGGCACATGAACGCAAAAGGAGAGGCTTCTATGTGCAAAAAGCATGGAAATCAGCTCTTCTTCCCAAGGACAAAAGAAAGGCTGAAGACACTGAAAAATCAACCACTCCTCTGGGATCCATAGGAGAGGGGAAGACACAGGGCAAACCATGGCTCTCAGGAGACAGAAAAGGGAACACAGGGAATAAAGCTTTCCTGGAGCACAGGAGCAGAGACTTTAGTAGAACACACCATTTTCTCAAGCTCACATGGAACATTCAGCAAAAGAGACCACATTCTGGGCTGTGAAACACACCCCAACACATTTAAAAGAGCAGAAGCCATACAATAGTTGCTCTCAGACCTCTATGAAATTAAACTAGAGAGCAACAATAGGAGGAAATCTTGGAGAATCCCTAAAGAGCTGGAGATTTTAAAATATATTTCTCAATAACACAATGGTCAAAGAAATTGTTTCAAGGGAAACGTTAAAATATTTTGAGCTAAATGAGATGTAACTATATCTTGACAAACATTTATGAAGAGGTAGGGCTTGGGAGAATTGATAGTACTGAAAGATGTGTGTTGGAAAATCAGAAAGACATAAAGTGACTAGGCTTCCTTCTTAGAAAACAAGGCAAGAGAATAGTGTCATATAAAACAAGCAAGAGAAAAAAATAATATTATTGCAGATACCAATGAAATGGAACACGGGAAATTCTCAGACCAAATCCACAAAACCAAGACATAAGCTCGTTTCTTGTAAATATCAGTGAAAAGGATGAACTCTAGCCTGGAGAAAAATGAAAGAAAAAGAGAAAATGTACATTATTATCGGACACAAGAGGATCACTACAGAGCCTATGGAGGTTGAAAGAATTCAAAAGTAATACTTGGTATTTACCCCCAAAGATATAGATGTAGGGAAAAGAAGGGCCATATGTACCCCAACATTCATAGCAGCAATGGCCACAGTTGCCCCACTATGGAAATAGCCAAGACGTTCTTCAACAGACGAATGGATAAAGAAGATATGATCCATATATACAATGGAATATTATGCCTCCATCAGAAAGGATGAATACCCATCTTTTGTATCAACATGGACAGGACTGGAGGAGATTATGCTGAATGATATAAGTCAGAGAGAGTCAATTTTCATACCAGGGAGACGGGAGTGATTGGCTGGTTTTCTCTGGGGGTGCACTGAGCATGGGGCCCTGATCTCTTGGCTCTTCCGGACCAGAGATTGAGAGGCCACCATTTTCACTCTCATCCTCCAAAGCTCTATGGAAAGTACTCAGGGAACAAAACTCCCGAGAACAAACCCGAGTAGATTACTTGGTCCACCCCCAAGCAAGGTTGGTGCAATTCTACCTCAGACAAAGACAACTGAGAATCATTGCAACAGGCCCTTCCCACAGATCAGCAAGAACACCACCGAAGACCAAGCTCACTGATTAAGGAGAACAGTTGAACTCCAGAGCTAGGGGAAAGGAATGCATAGAATTCATGACTTTTCCCCCATGATCCTTTAGTCTTGCAAAGTTAAATTAATTATTTTTTAATTTTCTTTTTTTCTTACTCTATTTTTTAACTTTTGTTCTTTCCTCTTTTAGTGTTTTTTAACTAGTTTATCTTCACAATAGATTTCTTTTAAAAAAATCTTTTTACACCTTCATTGTTAGAGTCATATTTTATCCCTTCATTGTATTTAACCTAATTTCTTGTATACATATAGGTTTTTTTTTCTAAAAAAATTTTGCGATACAATTTCTTCAAGTTGATTAAAATATACCCAAATCTAGCACATGGCTTTGTCCTGGTTGCCAGCCAGAACGCGTTCCATCCTCTTTCTTTTTTTTTTTTTATTTTCCTATTTCCAACCAACTTATCAATTCCTTTTTAAGAATTTCTTTAAAATTTTCATCATTACACTCATATTCCATCCTTTCATCATGTTTAACCTTATTTTTGTATATATATATATAAGTTTTTCTTTCTTTATAATTTTGGGAGGTAGTTTCTCCTAAGAGACAAAATACACCCAAAATCAAATGGGTGGCTCTGTTCTATTCACTAGCCAAATGTGTGTGTGTGTGTGTGTGTGGGGGTGGGTGGGTGGGTGTTATACTGGTGGCTGGGGACCTAATCAATATGGACATTGGCAATTGTCAGAACTAGAGTTCAGAATGATGGTTCTCAAGGTGTTAACTGGGCTCAAAAAAGGCATGGAAGATATTAGAGAAATAAATATATTAGACTAAAATATAAGAAAATATAAGAAATATATATATAAAATATAAGAAAATCTTGTGATTTAAAGGGCACTTTAAATCTAAAGAGCCTGATTGGAGCACCATTCTTCTTCTTCTTTTTTTTTTTTTTAAGATTTTCTTTAGAAAGAGAGGATGCACATGTGTGAGTGAGGGGAGGAGCAGAGGGAGAAGGAGAGAGAGAATCTCCAGCAGACTTGACACTGAGCATGAGACCCACATGGGACTCGATCTTCTGACTCTGAGATCACGGCCTGAGCCGAAATCAAGAGTCTTGTGCCTCACCAACCCAGCCATCCAGGAGCCCTTTGAGCACCATTCTCACAAGGGATATTACTTCCTGAAAAGAGATTCCATACCAGTTGCTCTTTAAAGAAGGAAGAAAGATGGGACGCCTGGGTGGATCAGTTGGTTAATTGCCCAGCTCTTGTTTTCAGCTTAGGTCATGATCTCATGGGTCATAGGACAGAACCCCTGGGCAGTGCACACTCTCAGCAGAGAGTCTCCTGGAAGATTCTCTTCCTCTGTGATTCTGAAAGCATGTGCACGCCAGATTTTTTTTTTTTTTTTAGATTTTTTTTTAATCTCAAAAAAAAAAAAAAAGTAAAGAATGAAGAAAGATCAAAAAGATGCAAAAACAGGAGCTGTTGTGAAATCACCTTGTCAGATCATGTACAATAAGACACCCTCTTCTCGCTCTATGCCACCATTCTGATCAAACAAATCTCAGCTTTTCTCTACATGGCTTCTTTTGATCTCTATATTCACAAAGAAGGCACTTGATGGCTTAGTCCTGGCTGGATCCTTGTGATGGGTTTCTCCTTTGGGTAATGTGCTCACCATGTCTGTACATCTATGGTCATCTGTCCCATCTGTGTGTGCCAAGCACTTCTCTGTCTTCCCCACTAGCTGCAGCAGTCTTTCTAAAAACAACTTTGTTCTGACTGCTATCCTGCTTAGTGTCATTGGATAGGAAAATAGCACCCCTATTCCTATACTCTTTTCCCCTTTCCCCCAAAGCCCACGTGGCCAAGGGCCCTATTCTTGGCCTCCACTCAGGCCTGCTGTGGACCTCAACTCAGAGCAGAATGAGTACAATGACCAGCTATGTCTTCCTGTTTCAAATGACTGTCATTCAGTGCCTACAAAAGAGATTCTTTCTCTGGGAACTAGACCAAAGGGTTAATTGAGAAATGAAAAATGATTAAAGGAATCCTAACAATAAAGTGTATACAGTTCGAATATACAATATCCTACTTAAGTATACACTTAACTTTCCATACAAACACTGTAGACGTTGTATGATGTGGGTCTCGGATGATCTCTCTCTTGCTGAAACAGTCCATTAAGTGCAGCAAAGGAAACTGGGCCTCTGAGCGTTAGCTAGACTTTCCTCTGTGTTCATGACTCTGCCCACCTGGTTCCGTCTCCCTGCTGATAAGCACGTGCCTTGGGCCTGCATACCAGCCCTGGGGATGCCTTGTCTCTCACATTGTGATTCCTCAGTACTCAGATGTGAACTACAACCCCTTCATCAACCATTCATGTACTTTTTAGCTACCTAAGACTCTACACGCGATTAAGCAGCCCCTGAAAATCTCACCCTTAACTGCATTTGTTCCCACCAAATGAGTCTCCGCAAAATGTTCGCTGGAGCCGTGTGTTACGCACGAGTAGATTCTCTGCTTTCAGGCTGGACTCTGTTTTACAATTCCACGGTCCTGACACTTTTGGATGGGGGTAAAGGAGGTCAAATGGGTGAAGGGGGTCAAAAGGTACAAATTTCCAGTTATAAGATAAATAAGTCCTAGGGATGTCATGGGTAGTACCATGCGTGTAGCTAACAATACTATATTGTATGTTTGAAAGTTGCTAAGAAAGTACATCTTAAAAGTTTTCATCACAAGTTGAAAAAAAAATTGTAGCTTTGTGTAGTGATAGATGTTATCTAAAAGTCTTGTGGTGATCATTTTGCAATATCGCCCTATATCAAATTATTATTTTGTTCATCTGAAACAAATATGATGTTTTTTAAAAAGCTAATACAATGTTATTTGTCAATTAGATCTCAATTTAAAAAATTAATTTTTAAAGGAGAGAGAGAGAATGGCTTTGTAAGAACCAATGATGATAATGTACATGCTCCTGAGAACCAATAAAAATATTTTAAGGGTAACATATACTTATTGTAAAAAAGTGAATAAAAATGCACTCAATCCTAAAACAAAACAAAAAAACCAAAAGCAAAATAAAAACAAAAGCAAACAAAACCAGAAACAGAACAAAACAAAAAAAAACCAACAAACCCAATCCCCCCAAACTTCTTGATCCTAATATTCTGAGATCCACTATCAGAAATAGTCCCTGGGCCTGGCAACCTGAGACTTTGCCACTGAATCATTTCCCACCCAGGCTTTTCAGGCCTCCGTGGAAATCAGTTCGCTGCGGGATCCCGGAAATCTGCTGCTGGGCGCACGCTGAGATTTGTCTGTGCGGGAGCGCGCTTGGCTCCCCGGCTCCTGGAACTGTGGGTACCACGGACATCGTTTCATCTTCTCTTCTCTCTTTTTAATTTCCCAAAGCATAGTGAATCCTTCAAAGACAGTAAGAAACAAAACGTGAATAACTAAATGTTTGTATGTTCTAAACCGCATGTAACCAAAACGAAAAACACCAGAGCAGGAACCTTTTAGACGCCACCTAACACACTCCTTCTGTGTCCTTTATTCAGTTAAACCGCGTCTCCAAAAAGAATGCCAAACACATGCCTGTTTGACAGTTTGAGTGCTATCATTTTTTTAAAAGATTTTATTTATTTATTTGACAGACAAAGATCACAAGTAGGCAGAGAGGCAAGCGGGGAGAGAGAGAGAGAGAGAGAGGAAAGCAGGCTCCCCGCGGAGCAGAGAGCCTGATTCGGGGCTTGATCCCAGGACCCTGAGATCATGACCTTAGAGGAAGGCAGAGGCCTTAACCCACTGAGCCACCCAGGTGCCTCTGAGTGCTATCATTTTAATGCAAAATATCATAGCTTTTATTTTTTTAACTGAATGATCATCAGTTAAATTCTTAACTGACTTCATATTCTACCATCAAGTATTTTTTCAAAGGCAAATACATGTATGATAATGAGAAAGCGTACCTTGAAAATAAGGTTGGGTTTTGTTTTGTTTTTTTCGTTTACAGGAAAATGCTCAGAAACATTGCTATGCCCCTGCCAGAAAGACATTGTAGCAGGATGAAAGTCTCCATGTTAGGAATCTGTTTTAGGCCAGATCTTTAAAAATCAGAGCCTAAGGCAAAGCTCTTGTGCCAATGTTCTATTCGTGAGTGCGATCTCAGGGCAACAAGAATGCAAGGAAGGAAGGACTGACTGCGAGTACAAAGTGGTATACAGCCGGATCAGCTGGAGCCTCTCAAAAAAGCCTAGTTGCTCACTCTGTTGCATAGGACACAGACAAGATGTTGTTTGAAGTCTCTGTGTCCATCGGGGATAAGAAAGGCAAACATCTGGGCGCCTGTGCGGCTTCAGTTGGTTAAGCATCTGCCTTCAGTTCAGGTTGTGATCCCGGGGTCCTGGGATTGAGTCCTGTGTTGGGCTCCCTGTTCCATGGGGAGCCTGATTCTCCCTGTGCCTCTGCCTCCCTCTCTCTTTCTTTCTCATGAAGAAATAAATAATATCTTGAAAGAAAGAAAGAAGAAAGGAAGGAAGGAAGGAAAGAAAGAAAGAGAGAAAGAAAAAAAGAAAGAAAGAAAGAAAGGCAAACATTTTATGGGTCGGCTTTTCCTGAACTCTAGATTGCTCCCATGTGGTCTTATTTCCTTGCAGTTCCAAGTTGTGGGGCTTATCCCCTCCAGCAGCTGCTGGAGACCAGCTCTGCCTTGGGTCCAGGCGAGATCCACGTGCTGGAGCTGTGGTGGCTCCCACAATGGCAGGTACAGTAGGGACCATGCTTCTACCTGGCCATGGTGTCCCAGGAGCGCCTGGAAGGATCACTGGCATCAGAGACAATGACGGGGCAATGACGGGGCCGCCCCAGGGCTGCAGGACTGTGGGAACACTATGAGCTCCTGTGGGAGCCAAGCAAGCCTCCCAGTGGAGGCCTAGGATCCAGCAGATCAGGGCAGGGGTATAAACATGGTCTGACACAGGAGCTGAGGAGGAAATGGGTAATACTGAGCCCTGGCTTTTGGCTCTGTGACTTCAAACAGGTCAGGTGACCTCTTGCCCTGGTCACTGCATTTGTGAATCCTCCAAAGGGGAGGAATAACCTTAAGACTGTCTCTGTGTGAAGAAACAGGGTTGGTAGATCTCAGACCCCAAGACACATAATAAGCTTATCTCCTTTAGCACTACAAGGATCTGCAGTACGCCAGTCTAACATCCTCATTGCCCACATGAGAAACAGTAACAGAGGAAGGTTTAGGTCTTTTAGTTCTATCTCATAATATGTACAGTTGGCAGAGAGCTTTCACACATACTATCTCATGGGACACTTTGCACAGCCCTAGAGGTGCATACATCAGCTAGCCCTGCCTCCCACAGTACTAGAGATGCAGTCTTTGCATTTCCACTCGAAAGCTAATGATCTTTCTATTACACTATAAGTCCCACTTTTCATGTATCTGCTTTCCGCTCAAGAAGGCATGCCTTTCTAAGGCATTCTCATCAGCCCGTACTTTGTTGTCTAAGAAGCCCAGTGATTTTCTTTCCATTAATGCTCTCAGTACTCAGTAGATGACACATCCTATAAGTATTTTGGATGACACTACTTTAAGTATTTTGGACAATGGGCTTGATTTATGTTCTCTGGCAGGGGTTGGGGCAGGGGGGAGGGGGCTGGCCCAGGTGGTGGTAATTCCGCAGGCCAGATTGCGACAGAAGGATTACCTGTAATTATTGGCACAAGTTACAACGTGTTGATAATGACGGTCCCAAGCAGGATGCCAAGAATCAGAGTTAGAGAATCATACTTGGAGATCAAATGTGCCATCAGGTCTATCAGGGTCAGAGATAGAATTCAATGGCCAAGGGATCATGAAAGAAGAGCCCAAGGAATAAAGGATTGAAACAAGGGAGGGAGGGAAATCTGGGTACCAAGATGGGATGATGATGGGTTTTTGAGCCTTTTGAGGCTGAGTTGAGCCTTTAGTGAGCCAGCCATGGAACAAAAATAGTGTGTTTTCTGCTGCTTGGTGAAAAATTCCAAATTTGATAATTATTTGCGAAGGGGTTACTTTGGCTACAGAATTAAAGGCTCAGCTCTTAAAGCTTGTGTTTCATAAGGAAATAAAAAATGCGTACACTCTGTACATTAATGAATCACAAGATGGTATAAGTTAAGTATAACATGAGTAGTATAAACAACATATTCTAATTATTCACAGTGATAAGAGATCTGAACTTTGAATTCGAAACCCTAGGTTTTCGAAGGGAAGAGCATCACATTTTACGAAGATTTTTCTGGAGACAGCATACGTAACAGATCAAGATAAAGTGACTGAGACAGAGAAATCCCTTAGAAGATTATGGTACTAGTCCATATATGGTAACAGAAGGGTTTAGTAATATAAGTCATAGCAATAGAAATATTTTGGATAGACCCATTTAAGGTTGTCCCTCAGATTTTTTCTTTAAATAATAATATCAAAGATAAAATACATTTGTTTCATTAAGTTCACACCCCACTGAATATTCTTTAAGCCATCTCTCTTTATATACTGGTCGAGCTTTGCACAGAGGGTCTGGAAATTGGAAGGTAAGGTGCTACATAAGAGGAAACAATTATAGGAGGAGATAGTACGGTAAAATATTGGTGCCTGCATGAGTGTTGGAACTGGACACATCTGAGTTCAAACTTGTTCACCAGTGTATAATCTCGGGCAAGTTACTGAAAATATCTCTAAACCTCTGTTTCCTCATCTATAATATGAAAATAACCTTTCCCTAGTGGTATTTAGGAAGGATTTAAATGCAACCACATAGTAGCTATCTCTAGACAGCCAGCACTACAGAAATATAGCCTATTGTTACCATGAGACCATTTAAAAGAAAGTGTTATTTTCTATGATAATGATACCCCTGGAAGGTCATCTGGAAGGTTACTGCATGTACAGACCTCTTTGGACGTCCACAGAGCATGGTGGTGCTCTGGTCCTTATGCACGGTTGACGCTGTCCTCAAAACAAATCTTGCATCCATCTATTTCATGTTGTGAACATTAGGTTTTTTAAAATCTTTTTAAAAAGATTTTACTCATTTATTTGACAGAGAGAGAGATCACAAGTAGGCAGAGAGACAGGCAGAAAGAGAGAGAAGCAGGCTCCCCGCTGAGCAGAGAGCCCGATGCAGGACTCGATCTCAGAATCCTGAGATCATGACCTGAGCCAAAAGCAGAGGCTTTAACCCACTGAGCCACCCAGGTGCCCCACGAATATTAGTTTTAAATTATAGTAAGTTTCTCATTTTTATACTTGAGGTTAAGACTTGTTAATTTAACATACATAGATATGCAAAGCAAACATTTAAATCCACAAATCCACATTATACTTCTTAGGACAAAGCTCTAACATTTAAAAAAGACATAGTTTTGGATTACCAGGCACAAAAGTGTAGGCTTATATTTTAGTATCTTATTTTTTATTTTTGCATTAAATGTCTTTCTTTTTAAACTTCAGTATCTTATGGAAGCAATGTCTTCTCCATGTGTCTGTGTGAATGTGTGTCATACATAGTTTTGGTGATTAGTTCTGAGACACGTCTGAAAATAATTAGGCCGCAGAGAACGTGAAAGAGGATTACTTATTTCTCTTCTGGTTTCATGTGACTAAACCCAATCAAGAAAATTGCATCCATCCTGAAAACACTTTGATGCAGAATTTTGGCTTTGATGGAGGAGGGGGACACATTAAAGTCAAGAGAGACAGGGGCTTGGGAACAGAGTCTTTAAGAACTGTTGGGTGTTCTGGTCTGTGACCCACGATGACTGAGTATGATAGGTAGATAACAGAGTTCAGTGGTCCCATTTGGTGTTCCTTTATTAGGAAATGTTTATTCATTTTTCCTCTTCATTTCTAGTCCCCTAAACTGGCTTTAAATACCAGTGCCTGTATCCCCACAAAGACAAAAACTCTCAGATTAATATCAATTGGAGACTACTGAACTATTTAGTTTTATAAGGCAGTTTTAGAATCCATCCATAAAACAAAGAAAGAATTACCTGCAGGAACCTACAACTTCTTAAATGTCAAAATCTCCTCCTGGATAAAAAGAAGGAGGAAAAACTCCAACACAGAAAAAACATTTGGACCAACGAACCACCACCTCCTATAATTTCATGGTAGTGATCAGCATAAGTGCTACCTGTCACAGGTGTCATGTGATATAAAATAACTATCATTTATTTTGGCAACTTCACTGCTAATATTCCAGGGAGTGGTTTGTCATCTGCGTTCCAATGGGAATAAGATAAAAAACATCAGTTTGAAGTTAGTGAAAATAAAATTACAATTTTTTTCAGAAATAAAGAAATCAATAAATTGAACTAAGTCAAGGAAAACTTCAAATAGGATGGCTAACATGTTGGTTTCTAGCACATGTCAAGCCTGTACATTTATTTCAGATCCATTGGCTCAAGTCTGTGGGGACAGGACAAAGAAGACAAGAACAACAACAAAAGGAACTCCCTGCAAAGGCCTGGCTTATTCAAGAGCTCTGTGAACACTGAGGATGAAATTTAATGGTCTGTGACTCCTCTAAGCACAGACCACCTAGTTAGCATCGTTGAATGCCTTTGATTAGCTTGGCCAGGAGAAGTAACCTACTGAACCCTGAGTAGATGTGGCAGACAGAAATCTAAACATCACTGAAAGCAGCGAAGTCATAGGCATTAACCTTCCACAAATATTTATTGAATATCTGGCAGCCTAGGGGCTCTCATTCCAGGAGGCTCTGACAAACTAAAGGAGGGAGCAAGAGAGACACCCATGTGACCAACCGCAATTTATTTTCACAAGCAGTGTACTGAAGAACAAAGAACTAGGAGAACACTTCAAAAGACGGCAATCTCTTCTGACAGGGGAGTTGGAGTCGTCTGGAGGAACTCACAGAGGTGGTGATGTTCCAGGAAGACCCTAGAAAGTAAAGAAACCCACCCAGCACAGTCAGGTGGGAGGGACATTTTATGTGGGAATGGGAAGGGCATGGACAGAATGGGGCAGCAAATGGCATGTGGCACCAGAGGGGACGGAACATGAGGGGTGGTGAGAAGGGAGGGGAGTAAAAAGTGACATTGCAAACCTGTTCTGAAGGAGCCCGAATGCCATGCCAAAAAATTTGAGCATTATTCTGGAACTATCATGAAATCATTGGATCATGCATTCAAACAATATTTTAGAGGACCTACCATGTGTTAAGTAGCGGTTTTCCTCCCATCAGAAAGTATAGCATTCCAGTGGTATCCAGATAGCATCAAGTATGGAAGCAACTGCCACTTGCTTTTTTTTTTTTTTTTTAATTTTATTTATTTATTTGATGCGAGGCTTGATCCCAGGGTCCTGAGATCATGACCTGAGCCAAAGGCAGACTCTTAACCAACTGAGCCACCCAGGCACCCCATAAATGCCACATTCTAAAAGTGAAAATCCTCTACGGATTTTTTTCATTAGCAGAAGCAGGTATTAACGTAGGCGTCTTGTAAAAACAAAATGGTGTAAGGCAGCTTTCAGATAGCAGGGAAATCTGTACTATGTTAGCTTCTGAAGAGTAAAAGAAAGAGAAAGGACAGATTTTTCTCGAGGGGTGCATAACCTAACAGGGAGAAAGGCAGGCAAACAATCCCTACACAGCAAGTTAAATGCTAAGACAGACGTGGAAATACCGGGGACTCCGGGAGACAAGACCAAGTCGGGAAAACGCAAGGGAATCCTGACAAGGGCTTCCCTACGTAGACCGTTTCTCTGCGAGTGCCCAGAACTATTGTGTTATGGACACACAGACTCGCTGACTCTTGCAACAACCACCCAAGGTAGGGGCTCCTGTATTATTAATCCCATCTATGGAGGCTGAACCCGGAACAGTGTGAGTTGCCAGGCCCTAGGGTTGGTAGGCAGCAGAGGTAGGCTTAGAAGCTGACAGTCTGGCATAAGTTTGTATGTTTAACAACTTCGCTGTTTCATCTCTGAAGGGAAAACTTCACTTGATCAGAGGCTTCCTAGGGTGAGAAAGCAGAGACCTCTGAGTTGAGGTGGTTGGAGGAGCAAGAATTCTGAGGGCCCAGGCTGAAGCCGCACAGGGCCTGGGGGAGGACAGTGAGTGCAGCTCAGCCTCTGGGGCCAGGACACGGTGGAAGGGGTGAGGGGTGGAGGGTGGGGAAGTGCCAGAGTGGCCCCTGAGATTTGGCACCAGGCCAGAGCTAGACTCTAGGCTCTAAGCAGCATCTGTCAACACGGTCAAACTCTAAGAGCATTTTTGGGACAATCATTTTCTAACTTGATATTTATTTATATGTTTTCAAAGTCCTAATTGTTCTCTTTCTCATACCATGCCAACCCAGAGCCTATCTGTACCTTCCATGTTGGAAGAGGGCATCGGCGATGTTGTCTGTGACCTGCGCCCACCCAGGGGGCAGAAGCTCTCCAGCCTCACCCGCCTGACCTCAGCAGCTCTGCGGCATGTGGCTCTTTCCACCTCAGCCACTCCCTGCAAAACTCCCGCAGCCACTCTGCCTGAAGGCCATTTGGCCTCTAAGCTTTCTCCCAAGGCCTGAGGCTCACTGGGTCTGAGGTACAGCCTAGCAGTGTGTGTTGGAGGAACCCAGAGGCAGATAGGGTAGGTGCATAACCACCCCACCTCAGGCCCTTCAGGTAGGGGAAATTCTGATGTGTTTTCTACATGCTCCTGGGGACCTGACAGGGTTGAGTCCCCCATGCCTCTCTGTCATGACATGAGCCCATTGTTCATTGGTTCTTCTCCCTCTGACCTATTCTCCAGCTCCCTCAATCCTCTCTGCTGGGACCACCTCCAGGTAAACTTAACCTGCACCAAATCCTCATTTCAGGCTCTGCTTTCAGGAGACCCAGACTAAGACGATTTCTTTAAATCCTGTTGCGTTTCCTCCTTTCAGCTTTTTCATCATGACTGGCTCCACGGGTGTTCAGGCTGCCACAGTAGCCAATAAGGGGGGGTGGGTCTAAGGTGTTAGTGACCTAAAAGAAAATGACATCCACCCCTTTTAGACAGAGGAAGAAAAAACTGTCGGTGGTTTTTAAGGATTTGTGTGGAGAATCGTTTCCATAATTTTCTGCCCGGACCCTTGATATTCCTATTCCTAAAATAAAGGAAAGGAAATGGAAAATACAAACTATGGAAAGAACCTAGATGTCCATCCACAGATGAATGGATCAAGAAGATGTGGTATATATACACAATGGAATACTATGCAGCCATCAAAAGAAATGAAATCTTGCCATTTGCGACAACGTGGATGGAACTAGAGCGTATCATGCTTAGCGAAATAAGTCAAGCAGAGAAAGACAACTATCATATGATCTCCCTGATATGAGGAAGTGGTGATGCAACATGGAGGCTTAAGTGGGTAGGAGAAGAATAAATGAAACAAGATGGGATTGGGAGGGAGACAAACCATAAGTGACTCTTAATCTCACAAAACAAACTGAGGGTTGCTGGGGGGAGGGGGTTTGGGAGAAGGGGGTGGGATTATGGACATTGGGGAGGGTATGTGCTTTGGTGAGTGCTGTGAAGTGTGTAAACCTGGTGATTCACAGACCTGTACCCCTGGGGATAAAAATATATGTTTATAAAAAAAAAAAAAAAAAAGAAAGGACAAATACCCAACTTTTGTAGCAACATGGACGGGACTGGAAGAGATTATTATGCTGAGTGAAATAAGTCAAGCAGAGAGAGTCAATTATCATATGGTTTCACTTATTAGTGGAGCATAACAAATAGCATGGAGGACATGGGGAGTTAGAGAGGAGAAGGGAGTTGGGGGAAATTGGAAGGGGAGGTGAACCATGAGAGACTATGGACTCTGAAAAACAATCTGAGGGTTTTGAAGGGGTGGGGGGTGGGAGGTTGGGGTACTAGGTGGTGGGTATTATAAAGGGCACGAATTGCATGGAGCACTGGGTGTGGTGAAAAATAATGAATACTGTTATGATGAAAATAAAAAATAAATTAAAAAAAAATACAAGGAAATGGAAAATACTACTCCATTTGTCATAATCTGAGGAGTTTGTAGCTACCGCACAAATCCCACCCTGTCCTGACCTCTGGGTGAGCTGCTGTGACTACCCAGAGCAAGGGGTTCCACCAGATTTGAGGATCTGAAGATTTGGCAAATATCTTTACTTTTACCTTTCCCCCATTAAATTGTAGGTTTTCCTTCCTTCCTTCCCTTGCTTCTTCCCTCTTTCCTTCCTTCCTTCCATTTCTTCTTTCTTTCTCTCCCTTTCCCTCTTTTTCCCTTTTCCCCTTCTTTCCTTTCCTTGCACTTTAAATCCCAACCTAGGCCCCTCTAAACCCCAATATTCTTAATATTGTGAGAGAGAGTGTGTGTGTGTGTGTGTGTGTGTGTGTGTGTGTACAAGGCAGTTGGTGGGGAGTCTGAGAGCCAGGGAAGGCAAGCCTGCTCTTTGGTCCTCACTTCCTGATTGATTATAAATTCAGGATGAAAGGAGGATCAGAGAAGATGACCTCGATGAATTCTTATGGAATCCTATGACTGGAACACCATCTCAACAGTGAAGTAAAGTAATAATGAGGGAACACTAACATCTCAAAGAACAAAACTAAATTGTCATCTGCTGAACATAAAAGAGGCTTGGAAGCAGTAGCCAGGAATTAACAGAGCCTTCCAAAAAACAGGTTGAAGGTTTAAAAAGGGAGTACCCCAAAACGTGGTAGAATCCTGAGATGGCTCTAACCATTTCTGTTAGGACCTAGCCCACAGCCTGTTCAGAAAGAGTCTTGCTCCTAAGCGGCCCTCAGCTCATTCCTGCTGATGTGCTAAGTGATGCTAGCAGGGAGAGTTAACTTAATGAGGAACTTTTAAACATCAAAAAACCTTGAAGATCAGAAGAAACAAGGAGCTAATGGAGTGAATCCAGGCATGGTGACAGGCATGGGACAGATAACTTGAGAGAGAGGAGTTTTCATAGCATCATTAAGTCTACATCATGGAGAGGGCCCCTAATCTGGCTCCTTGTAATACCAGCCCCCCACAACCACTGTCAATTTTCTGCTTGATGAGGTGGAGCATGAGAAAGCAAATTATTTAATTGGCCAACACCTGCACTTACCCACAAAAACCTCAAGAACTTCATGGAAAGACAAGCATATTTCAATAAGACACGGTGAAGCTTGAAAATAAAAGCAAGTCTGCTATTTTCCTATATTGAAGGTGAGTTCACATCAGAAGCTCCTTCCTGGGGATGGGATGGCTGAAGACAATCCATATTCCTGGGTCAGGGGTGAGGGGTATAATGATTTATCCTGAGACCCAAAGCACTAAAGGTTTCCTTTGGACAAGGATGCTGTGGCAACGCGTATCAGGGCCTTAAAAAAATAATAAAACTTCACTTACAAATAAAGGAGAAATACAGTGATGTTAAGGTACTTGCTTCAGAACAATAAAATTAAAACATTCAATCTGATGGACTTAAGATGAACATAGAAGAGCCTTCCATCCTTGTTCTTGTTTTGTTGGTCCAGGTATGATAGATTACTGGGTAGAAATATACTGAAAAGCCTCTTCCTTCTTATTTTTTTTTCATATTGGAGGAAGGGAAAAAAAAGACACATAAGGAAATTTGGTTTCAAACATTCACAGGAATAAGTATCAGTTGGTTTGTGGTGAATAACAAGCAATCCCGGAAATTAGTGGCTTCAACCATCCACCACTTATGCAGCCTTATGATTCTGCAGGTCAGTGGTTTGAGCTCATCTAGGGGGCTCTTCTGGTCTTGACTGGGCTCACTTGTGTGTCTGTGGTCAGCTGGGAGATAGGTAGATTTTAGGGTTACCAGCTGGGCTGACAGAGGCAAGAGCAGGATAGTCTGAGCATACACACAAGGAGGGGTGAAGAACTCTGCCCTTTCCCACACTCGAACCCAGCCACTATGCTATGTCTGTATAAGACACAAAAATCCCGAAGGTGAAAAAGAAGACATTGGCATTATGGCTACTTCATGACCGCCATTCTCCTGGAAGAGAATCAGTTCTAAAAAAGCCTGTTTGTGTTTCCTTTCTCCAGCCTGACATTGCCTTAGTATGTAATATTATGAAAAATGACACCTAATAAGCATAGGATATTATATAAAATAATACTTCTAACGTGTTTTTGTCTTCTTCCTATGACTCTACCAATATCTTTCCAGTCACCTTCACCTTGAGTCACAGCTGGACCATCACTGGAGACAAAAGGATCACAATGAGAGAGCAACATGTCTAATATCCTGCTAGTGATGGAGTTATTCACTCAACACTCAGAAAATATAAACAATTTCCCCAAAGTCAGTTAGAGATGAGAATAGTACTGGAACTCCAATTTCCTTTCCGTTTTTTCCTCCCTTTCTCTTTCTTCCCTCCTTTCTTTCTATTATTTATTTATTTTTTTGGAACTCCAATTTCTTGATTGTTTTTTTGATACTCTATTTCCACCCCACTCCCCATACTGTGATCTTTACACCTGATTGCCTGGATGGATTTTGCCAATAAGTCTGATGAATCGGTTGGTTTTCAGATGGCCAGAGTGTTCATGAACAGTGTACTATCTGAAAAAGAGTGCTCTGCTAGAATAAGCAAGATGAGCCCGCAAATCAGGACCTCCCTACTGTGCTCCAGGAGCCTCTTGCTGCTGGCTGTCTTCGGGGACTCCTGCTGGCGTTCGTCCCCCCGCCCCCCTTCCTGGTGGCTGTACTTCTTGAGGAGGTTTAGGGGCAATGTCGCTGGCAGAAGAGTCCATGCCTTGAACTCTGTTGTTAGTGGCCCTAAAGATTAGTTTGGGTTGAAGAAAAAAAGAAAACCCCCAATAACAGTTCTAAAGCATCGTTCTCTCCTAAAACTCTTCTCACGTCACGGAAGTTGAGTTCGCTGAATGGGACCAGAAAGGCAGCTCCGCAAATTCCTTACAGACCCCGGTTGCTTCTTTCTGCTTCTCTCTTCATCTTTAGGTTATCACTTCTGCCCTCAAGGGCGTTACAAGGCTGCTGAAGCTTCAGCCATCACATCTGCCATCCAAGTAGTGAGAAGGCAGATGGAGGAAGGAGGAATATACTTCCTAGTATAGCTTCCTCTAAGCACCCTTCTTGGATGTCCCATCCAACATTTCATCTTACTCCTTCAGGGCTTGTTACAACACTACACTTTGCTATAAAGAATCTGGGAAATATAGTCTCATTTGGACACATCCCTAGCCTGAATAAAAGCAGGCTTGTCTTACAAAGAAGATGAGATTGACATTGGGTAGGGGCCTGTCAGTCTCCCACACTTGCTCACCAAAGATAGCCAGACTCTGGTGAAATAAAATGTTGTTTCTCCTCCAAACAGTATTTCCCTCCTTGTGATTAGGGAAGGCCCTTGCACTTGTAGTAGGCAGTCAGAAATTCTATCTGGTGACAGGGCCAAAATTTCTAACAAAAGATGGCAACAGGGCTTCTCTAGAGTTCTGTGTATTTAAGAGGGTCTTTTTTTTTTTTTTGAACTAAAATACATGTGAGCTCATGAGATTTCCTCCCCATGAATTTTCCTTAACTTTCAACATTTAAAAGTAAATTTTGGTAAAAATGAAATGAGAATAATGTTATTAAAGCAATGCAAAATTCTAATGTAGTCATCAGAAGATGCAAACTAAAACAGAAAAATTAACAATAGTAAGTATTAATAAAGATTGTTTATTCATAGTTGCTCCAGGAAGCAACTGGAACTCATGTGTTGCTAATGGCAATGTGAGGAGGTACAATTTCATGAAATTGGCGATTTAAAAAAAATTGGTGACTTTTAATCATGAATCCCTGGCAATCTACTCCTTCACATCCAACCCAAAGAACTGAAAACATATATTAGCACAAAGGTTTGAACTCTAGTGTTCACAGCAACATTATTCACAATAGCCCTAAGCTGGAAACAACCCAAATGTCTGTGAAGAGATCAGTAGATAAATAAATTATAGTATATTCCTGCCACAGAACACTACTCAGCACTAGGAGTGGATGACCTGCTAAAATAAACAACAACATTAGTGAGCCTCCAAATTTTAAAAATACATGAAGCAAAAGAAGCCGGACACAAAACGAGTACATACCATGTTATTGTGTTTCTCAGATATTCTGGAAAAGGCAAAATTATAGGGAGAGAAAACAGATCAGTTATTACTATGGGCCAGGGCTTGAAGAGATTTACGACAAAGGGGAACACTGTTCTACACCTTAATGGTGTTGGTGATTACACGGATGAATGACTTGCCAAAAGCAGGTGAAGTGAGTGCATTTATTGTATGTAGATCATGTCTCCATAAAATTGATTTTTTAAAAGATTTTATTGATTTATTTGGGGGAGACAGAGAGAGAGCATAAGCAGGGGGGAGGGGCAGAAGGAGAGGAAGATGCAGCCTCCCCGCTGAGCAGGGAGCCTGATGTGGGGCTCGATCCCAGGACCCTGGGGTCATGACCTGCACCAAAGGCACACACATATAGACTGAGTGTGCCACTGACTGACTGAGCCACATAGACACCCCAGTGAAACTGAGGTTTTAAATGACATGAGGATATCCCAAGAGGTCATTACCCATTTACCTCCAGGGAGCTTTATGTGAGGAAGTCCTTCTGTGTCCGCCCTTGGGATCACCCTCGCCCTATCAGCTCTGGGGTCTCGGATTGCTGAGGACAAGGGGAACTTCGTCTTCTGCAGGAGCTAGAAGCAGTGCAGGTAACAACTGAATTCCGTATGTATTTGAGAGTGGTTAATAGGACAGAAAAATCCTTTGGCTGAATAAATGGGAAATTAACCAGTGTCTGTCTGAGAATGAATTTCAGTAGGTGCTATCCAAAGTGCTATGTTACAATTATAGATGCTTTAAGTATCTAGTGAGACTTATTAAGAGCAAGACTGTAAAACACTGGGCATAGAAGTGGCTACCTGAAGCAAGGTAGATAAACAGGCTCAAGTCTGTCTCCAGGAAGGCTCCCCAGACTTCACGGGACCCGCCTCACATAGCCTCCTCACTCCTAGATCCTATGTACTGTGTCCAAATGGGGGTAGTACCAGCTTCCAGAAAAATGTCTGGAGAAATTAGCTGTTTGCTTTAAACCACTCCAACTGTCTTTGCATATACACTTAGGAGATAAGTAAAATCCGTATTACTCCTGGAATGCAGGCAAGCTTGTGGTATAAGTTAAAAGCAATTACTATGATAACATGGATGCGGGAATGGAAATTATCTTAACAAATGTGTGGTTTTGATTAATTATATCAGCATTTCTGTAGGCCCCACAAGATCCCACACGCTTGGGAAAGGCTGCATATTCTGATGCCCTCTTGGAGATCCACAAAGAATAGTTGCTCATTAAAAGGATTTAAAAGCCCTGTGTTTTAGAACTCTAAGACAGGATTTCCCAAACTTACATGACCAGACCCCCTCTCCCCCTTTTCTTCCTTACCTTTTGTTTCCCATGTAAGACGTTTTAAAATTCCACGGCCCCTGCCTCAGGAATTGCTGCATAAAATGACAAGTTGATTCAGCTGCTACAAAAGCACTCCTCAAAGGTCACTGGTGTATTGGTGTCACCTGTATGTAACGATGACATTCAGAGAGCTTTTATGCACACGTTTTGTCTTCAATAATTTTATATCTGTGAGAGTGAGATAGGAATGTATATCCAGATTTTTAAAGATTTCAGTTTCTACACTTAGGGTTAATTTTAACTTCCGCATTAACTTCCAAGTTATATTAATAATTTTTCCACTTACAGATGCAAAATTTGGTACCCAAATGGTCATGCAGAAAAGCAGTCCACTGCTGGCAAAATAAACTACTCTGGGTACAGTCAGCCACCTGGCGCTGACTAGATGCCATCCACTAACGGTTGCTTACAAGTGGGGGCCAGAACTACTTTACTATGTTCCTTCATTTGTGGAGAAAACGTTAGGCATAATTTTAAGAGCAAAAATAGGAATATTAGAAGAACATCTGAACTCTCTCAAAAAATTACTATCCTAGAATAATTTCTCAATGACTATATAGTTTGATTTAACCTGTCTCTAAGGTTTTCAAAGTGCTATATGATATGCATGGGTTTTGCTCATTCCATAATTTTGGTTTCCTTTACCAGAAAAATCAACTTTTATTTACCTGAGAGGGTTAGATATTTTATCTTTGTCAAAAGACCTGTGTGTAATTTCATGATTTCTTTTTATGCATGTTTCTTGAATTTGAAGATCAGTTCCCGACCATCATCAGTGGACTCCTGCCCATGGCTTTGGAAAATACAAGTACATGGTGTCAATAGAGTGAGTATGCTGTGATTCCCCTGAATATGTCTATTTCCTAGAAGCTCCAGTTCTAATGAACTTCTTAGTACATTTTTTTCTTGGTTAGATCTAGATACATCCATATTACATAACCTAAAATAAAAATGCTTCAAATATGCTTTTCAGAGTGACAGACAATTAAATGTGTTCCCTGGTGGGCCTCAGAGCTCCCAGCCTTCCTGGAATGGAGCAGGTATGTCCTTGTATTTGATAGTTTATTGACTAGTGATAAGAAACATTAATATTGAAAAATTTGACCATGTGATTAGTACCAGGTAGTATCACAGACTACAGACCACTCTAGTCAGAGACAGTCAATGTAATGATAAAAGGGTGAAAAGACACAGCTTGGAAGCCCTTAGTATTCCAGGTTTCATTAGCTTGATACTAAGGACCACTACCCTTTGTGTGTAGAAATAAAATTGCACGTGTTTCATGCATGTGAATATGGAGAGGAATTTACTTCCACTTTGCATAAAGAGGCATTAGATATAAAAGTAATATTAAAAATTATAGACATTTCTTCCTAGTCACATAAGATAGCTAGGAAGACCTTATCATTTTGAATGCTACTGTAAGATCATGGAAGGAGGGGAGGGAGGTAGGAAAGAAGGCGTTGGCCATTTGGATTTCATGATAGTTATAATTAAGGGTTTTCCAGGGGACTCATTAATTTTAAAAATGCTTACAACATTACCCCTGCTGAAATTTGTTTATAATAACTCGATTACTACTCTATGGTTACATTGGTTTTTAAAATGATATGAGATAGGCTTTAGAGCAGGGCTCTGTTGTTGGTTCTAGCTACTACTCAGTAGAATGACCCAGGAGACTTTGAGAGAACACAGAGGCCTAGATCCTTCTCTAGAATAACTAAACCCTAACTTCAGAGGTAGGCCTGGGACTGTGTGTTTTCTAAAGATTCCCTCAGGAGATTTTGTGCCCAGAAGCATGGATTCCAATCCTCACTGTTGAAGAATTATTCCATATAGTCTCATGAATACTAAATGAAATGTTTTTATCTATCTGAGATTCTTTTCACTAGAATAAACTAATACACGTTTTAAAAATAAATGATGTGTTCAGGTAGATGATCGGGGGGAGTCCTCAAATACCCTGGTAATTACCTTCATCAGTTTGCACTAGATTCTACACAATTCACAAAAATAACTGAAATGCACATCTAAATCTATGTAAATTATATAGCCTTATAATTAGCACCTTGAGGTTTTTTGGTGAATTTCTTCCAAGCTGCAGTTAGGAAGCTCTAAATTCTGAAATTGGCTGCAGAAGGAGGATGCTTTCCAATTAGGGTATTTTCTCTTAACTAAGTAATTAAAGTAGCTCAGTTGATTTTAACAGCCTTCAGGTAAGAACAGACAAAAATGGTAATATATGTCCTCATTAGAGAATAATATGCTCATGCAGGAAAAAAATTCACAAAGATGGAAGAACGAAGTGGAAATTATTCCTTAGGTATGATAGCTCTTTAGCAGAATTTTGTACTATACCATTACTTAAATCTAAGAAGAGATTTCAGCATCTCCATATATTTGATAGTAATCCAGAATAGTTCATTCTAATTCAGAGTGTACCATCTCATTTAGGTCTGTACGGATTAAAAAAAAAAAAAAGTATTGGAAAACAAATGCATTCTTTAAAATATATTCTTTTTTGTGCTAAATAAATAACTATCCAAAAGTATTTGTAGATTAAGTTCACTTAACTTTGTACTTCAATCACTTAAAAGACTACAGAGTTATTCTAAATACTGTTTATCAAGCTTGAGACTTTTCTCCAGGTTCTGTCTTCCTTTTTGGATCATATTTTCCCGCACTGCTTTGGAAGACTGTAAAACCTCAGATAACCAACAGCAGGCGTAAATATTTTGGAATGTTATTTTTAGACTGAAAAATAATTTTAGCCCCCAAACTCTTGATATGAAAAGTCTCCTTTAACTTGCCAGTTTCATTTCTAGTATGATTTATTCATTCAAAATGTTCTATAAAGGATTGTGGGTTAATTAAATAGATCATCTGGTAGAAATCCCAGCATTCAGAGGACATAGTTAATCCAAACTTCAAAGAATATCAAACTAAGATAAATACAAGAAAACAAAAATAAATGAACACAAAATGAATCCATATTTTCCTCCTGTAAACTAGTCATGGTTCTCTTCAAATGCCACTTAGAACAAAAATATAAGACAAAAGCAGAAAATACCCCCAAGTAGTTAAAATTTAAAGGTTTGGTGGTGTTTAGATGATGCTGGTGTGGCAGAGACTAGAAACACATTGTCTCAAGACAGAAAGACAGATAGATGTTGCTGTTTGGGTTTTTTTGTTTGTTTGTTTGTTTGTTTGTTTTTTGGATGTTCTTCATCCTGAAAGCTCAGGAAAGGAAACAAAGAATACTTGTGAAGGGAAACAGATTCTACCCAACAACATTATTGAAATCCTATTCAACAACTTTTATTACCTGAAGATCTCCTTGAGTAAAGAGTCAAATGGACAGATTGGAGAATTTAGAATAAAATGATCAGATCTGAGAATTATATGGAGAGGCTTCTCATTAAAGATGGCAGACAGAACACTTATATCTATGTCTCTGCCTACCCAAGGTCTCTATGAAATTACTTAAAACACATTTTTAAAACTGTACAACATACAGGTACCTGAGTGGCTCAGTCAGTGAAGCATCTGTCTTCTGCTTGGGTCATGATCCTGGGGTCCTGGGATTGACCCCTGCGTGGGGCTCCCTGCTCAGTGGGAAGTTTGCTTCCCCTTCTCCCTCTCCCTCTGCTCCATCACCCGCTCGTGCTCTCTCTCTCAAATAAATAAATAAAATGTTAAAAAAAATTGTGTAACCATAAGTGTACTATCAGGGGCCCAGAGTTGGCTTAATAAGCAGAATAGAACCTTAGAAATAGTCTCAGAGAAGTTCCGATCTGGAGGATATTAGGGTTGAGAAGAGGTTATTTGCTTATTTATTCAATCACTAATTTGACAAATAGGTATCAGTGCCTACCCTATGCCAGGCAATATTCTAGATGCTGAGGATTAGCCAACCCCACCAGGGACAAAAACCCTTGCCCTCTTAGAACTTACACAGGCCACATAGGAAATCAATCAATCAATCAATAGATAACATATGTCATATGGAAATGAAATAATATGGAGAAAAAGAAAGCAGAGGATAGAGTAAGGGAGTAAGCAATAGGGCTGGGGTCTTAAATGGAAGTTGTCCTTGCCCATTTGGGCTGTGCCATAGCCAAACGACACAGATTCAGTGACTCATGGACAACAAATACTTGTGCCTCATAGTTCTGGAGGTTGAGAAGTCCAAGATCAGGTGTGAGAGTTTTAGGTGTTAGGTGAGATGTGTTTCCTGGTTCAGGTGGCTGTCTTCTTTCTAAGCGCACAGGGTGAAAGTGGGAAGGAGTGCTCCAGAGCCTCTTTAATAAGCATACTAATGCCATTCATGAGGGCACCATCTTATGATCTAACCACCTCCCAAAGTGTCCTCTCGTGAAACCACCACATAGGGATTCACCCATATGAATTGGGGGGAGTGGTGCATATACACACATAGCAGGGGACTCAGAAAGACCTCCCTGAGATCTGAATGAATTGAGGAAGCAAGTCACACAGATATCTGCAGGAAGCATGTGCTGAGCAGAGGGAAGAGCAGGGACCATTGCCCTGGGGAGACAGTGTAGTGGGGATTGAGTGAAGAGGGATGACACACAGGGGGTGCCTGGGTGGCTAAATGGGTTAAAGCCTCTGCCTTTGGCTCAGGTCATGGTCTCAGGGTCCTGGGATCAAGCCCCGCATCGGGCTCTCTGCTCAGCGGGGAGCCTGCTTCCTCCTCTCTCTTTGCCTGTCTCTCTGCCTACTTGTGATCTCTGTCAAATAAATTAATAAAATCTTAAAAAAAAAAAAGAGGGATGACACACAGAGGAAGTGACAAAGAAGTAGTAGATCAGACGAGACTTTGTGGACCATGGTGAAGACTGAACTGTATTCTGAATGAGATGAAAAGCCATGAGAGTATTCTGAGCGGAGAAATGAAATGATGTGATAACATTAAAAAGAAATCACTCTGGCTCCAGTATGGAGGAACAGACTGGAAGGGCAACAGGAAGGGCAAGGGATGCAAGTTAGGAGGTTATTTTACAGCCCAGTTGAGGCACGATTGTGGCTGAGATCTGTATATTGAAGTGAATGAGAAGTAATTGGATTCTGAATAGAAGACATCTGAATAAAGTGAACTTGAAAATAAAAACAATACGATTGCTTAAAACACATCCATACATACACAGATTGGTAGATGATGTGCTGAAGTTAAAAATTGGACAGCTGGGTGGCTCTGTCATTTGGGAGTCTGCCTTTGCCTCAGGGAATGATCCCAGGGACGTGGGATCAAGTCCCACCTCAAGCTCCCTGCTCAGTGGGAAGACTGCTTCTCCCTCTGCCTGCTGCTTCCCCTGCTTGTTCTCTCTCACTCTCTCTCTCTGACTAGTAAAGAAATTGAATTTTTAAAAAATTGGACAAAACTTGGAGAGTAAATTATTAATCTGGAAGGCAACATGAAGGAAATATAATATTGACCAGAAAACAAAGAGATTAAAAATTAAAGTCAAAAGCCATGAAAGGCAGTGAAGGAAATCCAAAATATAGCCAAGATTTCCAATTAGGAAAAACAGAAAAACAGAGGAGGAGAGGAAATAAAGAAATACAGAAAGAAAATTCTGGAAATTTAAAAACAAAACAAGGAGACTCTTCAGACTGGAATCACCACAGACCAAGCAAGGCTGGTGAGAACAAGTAAAAGCCTCATAGTCAGAGATCTCTAGAAAGAATGGCACATCTCTAAAAAGGAAAGCGAACAGACTTAACATCAATCCTCTAATTAGAAACACTGTATGTTAGACACAAGTGAAACAATTCATTCAAAGTTCCGAGGAAAAAAAAGTATTTTGGTCCTGGAATTCTTCACTCAACCAAAACAACAATCAAATGTGAAGACAAAGCAAAATATGTTCAGACACGAATCTTACCATTTGTGTAACTTCCATGGCAAGAAAATTGCAAAGTGACTTGTCAAGAACAGGCAGAAGTCTGGGATTTCACTCTGCTTACAAGCTGGTTTTCCAGTTTTGTAGCTGCTGACAGAAAAGTGACTTTGTTACTCATGGTACACTAGGCCCTACTAGGCATCTGCCCCCCAGTCCTATGGGGCTGATGCAGGGCAGCCCAGGTGGGTGCAGTGCATGACAATGGTTTTGCCTCAAGGTGACCCTGACCTTAGGAAATCTCTGGTCGTCCAAGGGGCTGTAAGTAAAACTGACCAACTCTCCCTTAGAGGAACACATCATCATCATCATCATTATCCTTGTCAGGAAACAAATCCGCCCTCTATCCCAGAGGAAGACACTAAACTTGCCATACAAATGGCCTTGAAAAGATTGTGTTGGAAAGGCTGTCACAATCCATATAAGAAATGTCATGGAGTTGTCCCCCAACATTATTCCAGCAAGACAGAGGGAAAAAATCACAGGAAAAAAATATCCTTATGCAAAAGTTTTTACATCTGACTATGACCGGGGAAATAGATAATGCTCGAAAGAAATTCACATATAGGGCGCCTGGGTGGCTCAGTGGGTTAAGCCGCTGCCTTTGGCTCAGGTCATGATCTCGGGGTCCTGGGATCGAGTCCCGCATCGGGCTCTCTGCTCAGCAGGGAGCCTGCTTCCCCATCTCTCTCTCTCTCTGGCTGCCTCTCTGTCTGCTTGTGATTTCTCTCTGTCAAATTAATAAAATCTTTAAAAAAAAAAAAAGAAAAGAAATTCACATATAATTACAATGAGGTGCTTGGAAAAGTCTCCTTTGACCCACAGAGTTTTAAGTGGCACAACATTACATTTCCATTTCATTCTATGTGGCTTGTGGATAGAACCACATTCCAGTTCTACAGTGAGTAAAGTTTACATAACTTTTTAATATGATTAAATAATACTTCACTGTGGTTTATTTATTTATTTACTTTTTAGATTCAACCCTCAGACAACTTGTGGGAAATCTAATTCTAATTACAAATGAAATCTTAATATTTAAAAATATCTTAAGCTGGCACAGCCCAGACAGGACAAAATAAGAAAGACCAAACTTAACTTCCCTCCATGACTAACTAAGAAACTGCACAAAGTATGTGGAACAACTGTTTTCAGGGGTTGGACAACAGCCAGCTCCGGACTATGATCCCTGAGAGTAGACAAACAAAGTAAGCTCTACGTTGGTCCTGTTTCTGCCTGGAAGCACTTTCCCAAACACAGGTGTAAGGAGAGGAACTCCAGACAGGGCCAGTGTCCCACTGAGAGGACAAGATGGAAATCAGAGTTCGAAAAGCCTGGAGCAGCTGGAGATTGAAGGCTTGAACCCCCAGAAACCAGACTCCTTCCATCTTACAACACTGCCATTTTCAACACAAAACCTCAGTGACCCACACATGAGTCATTCCTTTGAAGGATGACAAGGTTCAGAATCCCCACCAGTGCCCCCTGCACTCTGAGAAAACATTATTGGTTTTAATGACTGTTTAAGCAATAAACTCTCATGTTGTAAGCCAATGAAATATTTAGATTGTATATCACAGCAACTAGTGTTACTTACCCTGACGAATAACACATGATGTTTTTCAACTTCAGCATGGCAAAAGAATTTCATAAAGCAGAGATAAAAATGGCAAAAGTAGGAGAATATATTTGCAATATGAATTGCAAAGTAAATGCTGAAAAATCAGTAAGAGAAAGACTAACAGGTCAATAGAAAAATGGGTAGAAGTTATAAACAGAGTTTTCATGAAAAAAATGCAAATGGTATTTAAACACATCAAAAAATTCTCAAACTTGCTCATCATAAGGGAGATGCAAATTAAAATTAAAATTATACAGTGGTTTATATTTTTTAAGGCAGTAAAGTTCATTTAAAAAAGCAAATGTTTTAAAAAGACTTTAATATATTTAAACCAAACCTCAAAAATAACAAATAAAAATGTCCTTATAAAAATGCATATAATATCCCAATATAAATTATTAACAGATAAAATTAATAAGTATTATTCAAAAAATAATAAAAAACAAAAGTGTTATTCAGAAAAAAAAATCTAGACAACACATTAAAATCAAAAGCATGTAATTAATCCCCCCAAAATTTAAATCCAGGGGCGCCTGGGTGGCTCAGTGGGTTAAAGCCTTTGCCTTCAGCTTAGGTCATGATCCCAGAGTCTTGGAATCGAGCCCCGCATCAGGCTCTCTGCTTGGCAGGGAGCCTGCTTCCTCCTCTCTCTCTGCCTGCTTCTCTGCCTACTTGTGATCTCTGTCTGTCAAGTAAATAAATAAAATCTTAAGATAAAAAAGTTTAAATCCAATGATGTTATTGAATCTTTTGAAGTCTGATCTTAACAAATAAAATGAATCATGTCACCATTGTTGCGTTGTGAGTGGATTACTGAGCAAGTATTTTCAGCGGCTGAAAAATCCCTTGCTGACTTTGTTTCAGTCACAGGAATGGTGAGCAGACAGTACTCCAAACATCTTCTAGAGCTCCATCATCTTCAAACAATTCTTTTTTAACTAAGAGAAGTTTTCAACATTTTTTCCTTTTTTTTTAAAATAGCGGAACTGCAGTATTTTTATCAATCACAAACCATAGTTCATCTCTAATTCACCTTTAGCTTAATTTAATCAAATATAGAATTTCCCTACCAACAAATTTGACAACCTAGAAGAAATGAATAAATTCCTAGAAACATAACCCAGCAATGTTAAATCATGAAAAAACAGAAAATTCGAATAAACAGATTACTCATAAGGAGGTTGCATTAGTTATCAAAAAACCCAACAAATGAAAGTTTAGGACCAGATCACCACACTGAATTCCTATCAAACATTCAAAGAGGAATTAATGCCAATTCTTCTTAAACTCTTCCAAAAAGTAGAAAAAGAGGGAATGCTTCTAATCTCATTTTATGAGGCTAGCATTACCCTGTTACCAAAATAAGACAAGGATGTCACAAGAAAAGAAAAATACAGGCCAATGGTCCTAAAGAACATGGATGCAAAAATCCTCAAAAAAATATTAGCAAGTTGAATTCAACAATACATTAAAAGGATCATACGTCACAATCAAGTGGGATTGATTCCAGGGGTGCAAGGATGGTTCAACATCTGTAAACCAATCAGTATAATATAGTACAGTAACAAAATGAAGGATAAAAATCACAAGGTCATCTCAATAAAGCCGCAAAAAAGCATTTGACAAAATTCAACATCCATTCTTGATAAAAACGCTCAACAAAGTGGGTATAAAGGGAATGTGCCTCAGCATAATAAAAGCCATATATGACAAACCCACAGCTAATAGCATACTCAATGGTGAAAGGTTGACTGCTTTTTCCTCTAAGAGTAGGAACAAGATAAGGAATTCTACTGTTGCCACTTTTACTCACCGTAATATTAGAAGTCCTGGCCAGAGCAATGAGGCAAGGAAAAGAAACAGAAGTCATCCAAAGTGGAAATGAAGAAGTAAAACTGTCACTATTTGCAGATGATGTGATATAATAGTTGCAATACCCTAACAGCACCACCAAAAAGCTATTAAAATTACTAAACGAGTTCAGTGAAATTATAGGATATGAAATCAGTATACAAAAATCAGTTTTTTCTAAACACTAACAAATTATCAAAAGGAGAAATTAATAAAGCAATTACATTTACAATTGCATCCAAAAAACATAAAAAATACCTAGGAATGGGGACGCCTGGGTGACTCAGTTGGTTAGGCCACTGACTTCAGCTCAGGTCATGATCCCAGGGTCCTGGGATCAAGTTCCATATCGAGGTCCTTGCTCGGCAGGGAGCCTGCTTCTCTCTCTGCCTCTGCCTGCTTGTGCACTCTCTCTCTCTGACAAATAAATAAACAAATAAAATCTTTTTTTTTTTTAAAGATTTTATTTACTTATTTGACAGAGAGAAATCACAAGTACACTGAGAGGCAGGCAGAGAGAGAGAGAAGGAAGCAGGCTCCCTGCTGAGCAGAGAGCCCGATGCGGGACTGGATCCCAGGACCCTGAGATCATGACCTCAGCTGAAGGCAGCGGCTTAACCCACTGAGCCACCCAAGCACCCCAACAAATAAAATCTTAAAAAAAAAACCAAAAAGCCACCTAGGAATGAATTTAACCAAGGACATGAAAGGCCTGTATGCTGAAAACTATAAGACATTAATAAAAGAAACTGAAGAAGAATTAATACTGTTAAAATGTCCATACTAAATAACCAATCTATAGATTCAATGTAATCCCTATGAAAATTCCAGTTGCACTTTTCAAAAAATAGAATAAACAGTCCTAAAACTTGTTTGAAACCACACAAGCCCCTCAGATCCTGGGGGCTTTCAAGCGTCCTGATTTCACACTATATAACAAAGCCATAGTAATCAAACTAGTATGGTACCAACCGTACAACAGACACACAGATGAGTGGAACAGAACAGAGAGTCCAGAAACAAATCCATGCATATACGGTCAATTAATTTACAACAAAGCAGGCAAAATATACAATGGAAAAAGGACAATCTCTTCAACAAGTGGTACTGGGAAAACCTGACAGCCAATGCAGAAGATTGAAACTGGGCCATTATCTTCAACCATACACAAAAGTTAACCCAAAACTCATTAAAGACTTGAACATAAGACCTGAAAACCATAAAAATCCTAGAAGAAAACATGGATGGTGAGCTCCTTGACATAGGTCTTTGTGACGATTTTTTGAATATGACACCAAAAGCCAAAGCAACAAAAGCAAATATAAACAAATGGAACTACATCAAAGTAAAAAACTTCTGCATAGCAAAGAAAACTGTCAATAAAATGAAATGCAACCTACTGACTGGGAGAAAATACTTGCAAAGCATGTATCTGATAAGGGGTTAATATCCAAAATATGCACATACAACTCAACACCACAAAAAGCCCTTTATGCCTGTGATAGAAGGTTTGCCACACCACAATGCTAGACTCAGTGGGATTCATGCAGAATCCCTCCTATCTGTACTTGCAGACCACACACCCTTTTGAAAAATGAAGTCCTTGGGGGCGCCTGGGTGGCTTAGTCAGTTAAGCATCTGACTTCAGCTCAGTCCTGATCTCAGGGTCCTGGGTCGAGCCCTGCATCAGGCTCCCGGCTCAGCAGGGAATCTGCTTCTCCTTCTTCCTTGGCCTGTCTCCCCCACTTGTCCTCTCGCTCTCTCTCTCTCTGAAACAAATAAATAAAATCTTTAAAAAACAAGCAAACAAATAAATAAATAAAAATGAAGTCATCAATTTTTATCTTAAAATGTAAATTTTAAATTTAAATTCTAAATTCAGGTCTATTTACAAAAAATAATGATATCCCCACATCAGCCCTCTCCCCCTCCCCCCGCCCCACCAATACCATATTTTACTACTGAAAAAGGACAATGTGTCAGAAACCAGGATTACAAAACACTGGCCTTCTAACCTTTTCTCAGGTTCAGAATGTGTAAATCAGCAGTAAGGATAACTCATGGTCTTTGTGGGACAATCACAGAGATGATGACAATAAAATGTCTGGGACGTAGAAGGCAGTCAAAAGTTTTCCTAACTTTTTGACGAAGCTGAAGGCATGTGTATGGGGAAAATCGTGGAGGTTATAGAGAACAGAGTTGGGATTTTGGTCACAGGGCATGAACATTGGGATCAACATTGTTCTAGGGGCTGCTGGAAAGGATATTCCTGTCACAGTGTCAGCTCTATTATGAGTATTTCTTCAGCCATAAGCACTATCAAAACTGCCCAGTAACAGAGAAAGTGGAAGCAGTTTAAGTAGGCATTTGGTGGCACTAACGAGGAAAGGAGTCAAATTTTCATCATAGTTTCATGTAATCAGAGCGATTTTTGGCTACAGGGGTCATCCTGGCAAAGTAATATTAATAATAACAGTCGCCAAGTCTTTTTTTTTTTTCTTTCCCTCCAGAGCAAAGATTAGTAGGGTAAATCTAGTGAAGGATTTTGAGAAAAACTGATATGTGAGCACTGTTCTTAGTATCATATTCATCAGGAGTTATTTGCAAAAGATTAAAGACAACTTACTGCCCAGCTCGTAGTGGGCTCCAGGACAAATTTTTCGAGCGTTTTATTGAAAAGCACAACAATGCAGCAAATTCAATTTGACCTTAAGACCAAAGAAATAGTTCGAAAAATTGGCTTACTTGAATTACCATAGTTAAAAGCTCACTCTCACGCTGAGACCCCCTTGGATCCCCATTTTACATTCCACCACAGGTTAGATAAATAGCACTTCCCGGGGCTCGCCACAGTCCCCCCACGACATGCTGGCTAGGACAGAACAGCCAAAGCCAGAGGAATGACAACAAGCACTTTTTGTATTCTTCCCCACGCGGCGGGGGTGGACCATTGCTGTCAAAGTCAGAGCTCACTACTAATTAAATATATATAAAGGATTGTTTTAAAGAAAACATGTTCTTTATTTGCAGGCACTGAAATGATAAAACCAGGGCACCCTAAATGAGAAAATGAGAAAACCAGAGGATGCAGCCTAGAACCTCCCAAAGGACCCACACCATCATGGCAATTTGATAATGTTCAAGCTGTTGAACTGTGGCAGGTGAAATTCAGGATAGATGCGTGAAAAAGTCCTAGTCACAGAGCAGCTCTAACGAGATTTCAAATGACTAACCCTGCCACCTTTCCATCTCTTCTTGGCCAGCTACGTTCATGGTAACTAAGCCACTGGAAGCACCTGATGTCCATGTCTGTCTTGCATGGCTCCTGGTAGCTGGAAGCTTCTGGAATGGATATGGGCAGGTCAACTGGGATATCTGCCAATACTGTATCTCTTGTTACTAGATTCTCAACCCTCTAATCAGTGAGCCAGGGCAGTCAATCCTAGGGCAGCATGCTTCTAAATTCTCACGTCAACAGTTCACTTACCCAAATCCTCCATTAGGAGGTCTACAGAAATTGGAGGGATTCAAAGCTGGTATATTCCTGGAGAAATGAGTACTTGAATGGTTTTGGCAAGAAGGGGAATCTGTAAATGTGTGCAGTCTCAGGGCACAGTCATAATCAGTTGACTTTTTATCTTTTCAAATACAAAATTATGATACTGAATTTGCTTTACACTGAATGCATTTTTTCCTTTTTTTTACATTGGATACAAATTCGATGTTATAATTTTATATTATTTTCATATAAATTTCAGAAAATGTAGCTCAAGAAATTTTCTTGATGTGCGACAGATTGTTGAAGACAGGGAATGCTGTTACTTCTTAATTTTCTGTGTTTACTACTGTCTTTACAATTTTTAGTGAAGATAGTGATAATTTTACATTGGTGCCAAAAACAGCTTTTTGAAAATGAGAAACATTGATGTAGTCCATATCCTCATTTTTCTGGTGCCTCCCAGGTCCCAGCTCTGACCTGGGAATCAAACTGGAGTCCGAGCCCTATGATGATGGCGCCAAGTTCACAGAGGTGTTTGAACTTGGTGATTGAGGAGCATTTGTGAGGATGCCCCGAGTGGGGCCTGGAGTCTGTCAGCATTTGGAGGTGAGCTGGGATTAAAACCCACACCTAAACAGAAGCCGGGGAAATGACCTTGGTGTTTGCCATCCCTGAAACATTAACTAGAAACCGTCTTTTGACTAAAATCTTAAATTCTTGTGTTTTATTGCCCTTGACTTTTTATACACAGAGAAAGTGTTCAGTTATTTACAGTTTCTTGTTACTTAGACTCTGGATAATTAAGGTTTTATATATCTGTCTGGAAAGGCAGACATGAGGTTCACTGCTACATGCTGTTTGATTTGATAGCTATGTGTTAAGGAACATCAAAAGCGAGTTTGGGGAGCGTGCTACAGACTAGCTGGGTGTTGTGGTCAGACCAAGCTCTTCCCAGCTCTTCCTTCGGGTGTGGTCGTTTCAAGCAGAGCTCCGAAAATCACTGGAATTTGGAGACTCCTCAAATTAAAGTAATAGGCATGTTTGGATTCAAGTTCAAACTGAAGAGAGAGATTTGCCTGAGAAAATTTAATCCCCTAGCATAGCTATAATTCTGCTATTTGGCGTTTTTTGTTTTTTTGTTGTTTTTTGTTTTTTTCCAAGTTAATAAGGAATAGATGAGCATTTGGGCTCCAATCAAATAAAAAAGATTTTTAGGACGTCTTTTTTTTTTTTTTTAAGATTTTATCCACTTATTTGACAGAGAACTCAAGTAGGCAGAGAGACAGGCAGAGAGAGGGGGGAAGCAGGGTCCCCACTGAGCAGAGAGCCCGACAGGGTTTGATCCCAGGACCCCAGGATCATGACCTGAGCCCAAGGCAGAGGCTTTAACCCACTGAGCCACACAGATGCCCCTCAAATAAAAAAGATTTTAAGAACAAAACTGTATTAATATCCTAAAAACTCTCCATGAGCTTTACCAGAACCCTACAGTTGAAGTTCTCTTTCTGTTATTAACTTCTATTGTTAGGTTTACAGTTTTATTTGGGAGACCTGCTCTGGCCAAAACCTGACAAACAGGTTCCCATTCTGTGTAAACGAAACACCTGAAGGGGAACCCGCCAGCCCAGATTCTGTACACATTTTGCAGTTTCTCCCTTTCTATCTGGGACTACTGGGATGTTCTGTATGTGTAAATAGGCAGGCAGACACATAACAGGGAGGGTTCAACCTCCCACCCCCATCCAGAGAAACTGGGATGAAGATCATTTTGTAAACCAGAGAGGCAGGAATTTAGGCGAATGTGCCTCGCAGAGCCCTCCCACTGATTTAGACAGTGGTACCTACCGTCTCTTGCAAGTGAAACATCTTCTATGCTCTAGTTCAGGATTTTGGCAGACGAGGATTTTTGCTATCATTACAGCACTCGGTAGAGCTAACGATGGGTTCTCTGTAATAGCAAGCCCTCCCACGAGCCCTTTGATTAGAATTCACAAGACTTTTGCTTTAAAATAATTTCTGATCAAATTCTTTTTCTTTGTTTTTCTTTGCTAGCTTCCTCCCACTTTGTTGGGCTGAAAAGGAATGAGTTTGAATGAGTTTAAATGGCTTATTAGTCTTATTTCAGCCTCTGCCCCATCGATGCAAACTGGCCTTCCTCGGCCTTTTCCTTCTTTCTAATTTTTCTTAAGAAAAATGGAGCACCTTGTGCCAAGAAAAATATTTTCTCCACCAAGCATCTTCCAAGGAACTGAGTTTTTACTCCAAGTTTCAAAGTTATACTTCAAAATCTCAAGAAGCCTCCACACTTTATCTCAACCTTACATTTGGAAACCCTAGTAACTTTATCTTTGCCTGAGCAGCAGTTTCCAAATGTCAAGTACAGTTTATTCCAATTTAAGTGAAGGATTTCGAGTTAAAACTTTTTCTTTTTTCAAATCCTTGTATCTTTTGGCCAGAACTATAGCTCTCTCTTGAATGATTCTTAGATCATTCCTGCCTGCTTATCATGGAATTATTAACACCGAAGAACTCACCCTACCTCCACCTTCCCCAGCTTTTAAATTTGTCAGGGTGAAAATATCACAATCTCTAGGAGACTACTTTCTTGTAAACATTTGCTACTGGTGTGTTTACCACATGAGGATCAAATATGACTATTGCCAACAGAAAACTTCCCAACCTTGGAAAGGTTTGCAAATCCCGCTGCAGTTAAAAAAAAAAGAAAAAAAAAAAAAAAGAAAAAAACAAAACCCTCCACAACAGGAGGCTAAACTCATGGATTCTTCTAGAAGGGCATAGCCTTCTCTACCTCCAACTCCTTTTCTGTGTTTGGCTCATCATGGCATGAACTCCCCACAGAGAAGAGGCAGATTAAGGAGGGAAAGTGGAAAAACAAAAGGAAAGGTTTGGAGGCCAAGTGGGCAAGCATCCAAGGAATGAGATAACTACTGGAAAAAGGCAGAGCTCCTTCCGAATTAATCATCCCTTGTCCTCATTTCTATATTGCTCATTCTCTGTTTTGAGCCCAGAGGAGGTTAAAATAGAGAGATGAAATGAAATACCTCCATAAGCAAACCTGTGCTGATGATATTTTGTGGTGCTTACTCGAGGAGCATGGGCTCTGCTCCCTCCTTTGGCTGTCACTGTCGCACAGCAGGAATGCCACAGGATGTGCACCTTTACGCTGATGTCACTGATGGTGCAGTAGCCAAAGGATGTCCCTTTAAGTTGACCTCTGTTAAAGTAAATATGTGCATTTCAATGGGTTGCTAGATAGCAGCAGGACAGACTTCTCTGATGGTTGACCTTCTTAGGGCCAAGTTCGATGCCTATTGGCCTGGTTTGGCTTCTTGTAGGCAGTGCTCCTCAAATTTTATTACCTCTAAGATGTGAAACAATCTGCAGGATAAATGCCATCAGGTTTCCTCAAAAATGCAGGAGATTAGAGATTAAAGCACTGTAACTCATAACTTACAGTGTTTTCATAATAAAAAATATGGTGGTTGTATTTCAGGTGGGATGTAGAATTCTTACTTTATATAACAGAACATCAGGCTACCAAGACTTTAATAATTAGGGGCCTTGAATGTTTAGGGGGCAACCTCAGAAACATTGACTCTCTTCTGTTTATAGGTGGCTTCAGTAACAATATTTCAGAGATACTGACTGAAGGCAGCATTGCTAAATGAACATGCCAAGTTATACTTATCCATTACTGGGCTGCAGGTTAAATAGCTTTTTTTTTTTTTTTAGATTTTTATTTATTTATTTGACAGACAGAGATCACAAGTAGAGAGGCAGAGAGGCAGGCAGAGAAAGAGGAGGAAGCAGGCCCTCTGCTGAGCAGAGAGCCCAATGGGGGGGCGATTCCAAGACCCTGAGATCATGACCTGAGCCGAAGGCAGAGGCTTAACCCACTGAGCCACCCAGGTGCCCCTAAATAGACTTTTTTAAGAAAAAGTCGGTTGTAATGGCAAAAAGCAGATAATTCTTAGTGAGGATTCAAACTCCCTTGACTTAAAGAAAAAGAGGCAAGAAAGGAATTCCTAATTAAATTCCTAATTAAATAGTAGTCAGTAATTAACTAACATATAATTAAAAAGTCAAGGGCAGGTCCAGTTTCAGGTATGCTTGGATCCAGAGCATCAACCAATACCCAGTGACATCCTTTGCTCTCTCCTTTACTTGGCTTTGCTGTCTTGTGTGTTAATTTCACTCTCAGGAAGACATTCCTCTTGGTGGCCCCTGGCAGCTAGGGGCTTGATTTTTATCCTTACAGCAAGGAATTTCTGTTCTCAGCCAACCCACAAAAGAATCCCTGGACCCATTCTGTGCCCAGTGGCATAGACTGAGCTGTTTGACCATGAAGGGATCATACGCCTGTCTTTAGAAAGAACAGAGGGACGAGGTGTATGCAAACCACAATAGACTGGAATGTGAGAACGTATAAGGGAGGTTATGAGGGGTTCAGAAGAAAGTGGAAATTGTAAATCCCCCTGGAAATCCACCAAGATTATTTTTCAAAAGCACGTTTCTCCCAAGATCTGAGTACCTCGCATGTGCTTAAGGTAATTCCTCTGCTCAATGGGGCTGGGTTTATTGGAGAGTAAAAGTAACATTAATCTACCACCTCCCATTTCGGTCTTCACGACAATGTTTGGTAGATATTATTAGACCCCATTGACAGATGAAGAAGCTGAGACACGGCAGATAGGAGATGGTGAGTACAAAATCACGACCACAATCACAACCCTACCACTGCCACTTACCAGTCTGGGTGGGGAGACCACCAGCAGTTTGGGAGGACATTATAGACAACCAGGGGGGAAGGAAGGAAGAGGACAGAAGGGGTCCGAGGTACTTCGTGGTCAGAGTGGGGCTGCCAGCCATCGTGTCCTGGGGACACATTTCCTCTCTTGCTCCAAACCAGTCAGTTCATGGGTCAGTAATCAATGTGTCCAAAAATGCAAACAGGCTTTGAAGACTCCAGTGGCGGTTAATCATTTCTATATTAGGGTGGATTACGTGAATCAGATGTTTTTCTCCTGACACCTGGATTAAAAATGGATTCGAAGCTGAAAATCATTCAGGTGTGAGGGGGTAGCATGGCTCTCCCTGGAGAAGGGCTGGTCTGGGAAAAGAACGTTCTGTGGGACCCAAGATACCATAAGGGCTCTGAGACCACAGTCGAGAGTAAAGGCAGGTGGAAATCATCTCAGAAAGGGAGACAAACAGATCCCGATGACGAACTTCAGGTATTTTCGTATTTTGAGCACATGAATGGAGGGGTTTGGATATTTTGTGATATCCGTATGCTGAAATTCTTCCTTTCTGTTCTTTGTTTACAAACCTAAAAACCTGAGAGACAAGGCTTTGTTCCTAGAAAATCAGGGCTAAGTAATTTAGCCAGGCCTTAACTACCATTTAGAGCATAATGCATGGGAATTGTGCTGATGTCTTGAATGCAATCTCTTCATTCTGTGCCTCTTTCTGGTTTCCTTAACTCTCCCCATTTTTCAGGAAGTAGCACCCGTTCCAGAATAACCAGTCTGAAGTTGGCGAGCACCAGCTGTAATGGAAGGTAACCTTCCAGGTGAGAAGGCAGGTTCGGGGGGAACGGAAGGCAGCAAGCGCCCTTCCCACTGGCTTCCAGGTGACCTTGCAGTGTCTATTATCTCTTAGAGTCCATACTGGTCCAGTAAGTTCCTTCCTAGCCACCTACTCTACTAAAATCACTAACTTCCAAGTGGGAAAATTCAATCCGAAACGTCCACAAAAAGGTCGTTATAGCAGCTAATTTTCATTGGGCGCTGAGCATGCCAACACTTCTTCCATGTGCTCGTGATCTCTAGGATTGGGTCACACAGACAGCCCAGGAGGCTGGGACAGGAGTGCCAGCTGGAGGGGCTGCTTGTGTCTAAAGAGGCCAGTAAGTGAGTGGGAGCCACTGAGAACTCGCCCTGTGTGCAAGGGGAGAAGCGCTGTTGGAAGAGGAGACCTTCAAGGGTCATTTTTATGTGAGAGAAAGTATGTACCCCATGAGTCCCAACAGCCATTCCAAGGAAATGAATCTGTTTTCTCTTTATGGTTTCTGGTGGTCTCGGCTCTATTTTTATTACATTATTTTACTTAAGTGGATGTGTTAAAACATTTCATAGTACTTGTCTAAGTGCACAATTGTGAATGGTTTACTGCATTCTTTTGTGGTCTCAGGACCACAGTTTCTTTTCTCTTTGTGGAACATGCTGCTGAAATTAAATGTCAGTTGAAAATATGACCCAATTTACCAAGATGGATACTCAATTTCTTCAGAAAGTTCCTTTGTGTAAAGCAAGAGACGACTGGGTTTTCCTCTCTGCCCCCCAATCTCCTACCCAAGGCAGTGGGCGTCAACTCCTGCTGCTCTAAGGAGGAGAGATGGTGGAGGCTCTGTGCCCAGGCAGCCTTGGAACTCTGTTAGTGGCATGACTGGAAAGTCACTGGGATTTAAGGGCACCTGGTGGGCCACATTCCTCCCCTACTGATACCAATTCATTCTTTGACACTTGAATCCATCCTCTTGAAAAGGAAAGGAAAAAAAATAGTGAAATATGTATACTTGGGGTGTATGTGGATTTTGGGGTCATCAGCCAAACCTGGTGAGGGTTTCAGATCTGTTGCTTTGTAGTAGAGACATGGGGCAGGTTGCGTAGACTCTGTGGGCCTCACAGGAGGAAAATAAAGACCCGGGTTTTGACGGGATCCAGTGCTGGCTCGTGCTAGGTTCTGGGTAAGTGATTGTGTCCTTCTAGAGAATATATCAGGCTCACTTTCTTCTGTCATCAGAGAATAGCATAATGCATGGAAGTGGAGGAAAATGGAAAATGGAGGGAAAGAGGTGGGTGGGAAGGAAGAGCTGCTAAAAAACTGGCTTAATGGTGAAAAAGGGATTCAAAAAAGGGGTGCCTGGGGGTCGAGTGTCAGTCTCTTGATATAGGCTCAGGTCATGATCTCAGGGTCATGGCATCAAGCCCTGCATCAGGCTCTGCACTCAGCCTGGAGTCTGCTTAAGATTCCCTCTCCCTCTCCCTCTGCCCCTCCCACTTGTGCTCTCTTTCTCTCTGAAATAAATAAATAAATAAATGAACATATATGTGTGTGTGTGTGTATATATACACACACACACACACACACATAAAAATATATACATATTAAAAAATATACATATATATACATATATATGTATTTTTTTAAGAGGGGGATTCAGAAAAAATTGAGGAAGCAGATTTGTCAGGGGGCAAACCCAGAGCTGAAACTTCCACAGAAAGGTGATAACAGTAGCCGAGGTTCATGCACCGCTGACCAGACCAACATATCCTAGAGTAGATATTGTTCTTATCGCCCCAGCTGGACAGATGGGGATCCTGAGGTCTAACACGTTGAATTGGCATGCTTCAAATCAGCCCCCTGCTAAGGGGTGAAGCGGTGAATTAGAATCAGACATTCAGAAGTCAGAGTTCTTGTGAAATTCGCATGCTGGGCAATGACGGGCGGCCATGAATTGCCTTACTTTCCTCTGCTGTGCCCACAATGGCAGATAGATTATTTTTGCACATTTCCATGAGGTCCATGAGCTGACCTGTTGGTGTCAGGGAAGGAGGGAAGAAAGGGAAAGGGAGGAAGGAGGGGAGGAAAGAAGAGGGATAAGGCAAGAACTCCAGAAGTAAGAGCCTGCAGAGGTTCTGGCACCTGCTGGGGCCCCTGGCGTCTGACTCACTCTGCATCTCTCCCGTGCCTTCGCTGCTGGTTGGCCGCTGTTTCTCCAGAGCTGGGAGATGTCATAATGTGATTGATGCACCCAATAGTAAAAATAACCAGTTATTTTGATGTCGGGTGCGTCATCCCTAAAAATAACCGGGTGTCTTGGAACCGAAGGCGCCACGGGGAATGTTGGGTTGCTTCAGGCACATGCACATCAACACACACACACACACACACACACACACACACACACACTCCCATCAACACACAAGACACATGCACCCGAGAGTCACTTTAAACGGGATGGGAGAGCACAGCGACTTTAATCAAGGGGCAGAAGTCTTTTCCTCCTCTATCATCCTCACTGTGAGCTGGGGACAGTGACGTTTTCCTAGGGGGCTCTTGTCAGAGGCAGCTGGATGGGGACAGAATGAGGCAGCCTACCCTGGGTATCAGAGAACACCGCCAGCGAACAGCTGTCCCCAGGCTGTGGCAAAGCACCCATTTCCAGCTCTACCTACCTCCCTGGACTTCATTTGCCACAAGAGCATCCCTTATTCTAAGCTGGCGTCATGCTTCCTTGCTTTAGCAGAGAAATGCCCCCCAGACATGTCATCCTGACTTGCGCTGCAAAGGGACACCGACTCATCATTCTTCGGTGGCTAGAAACCCGTCCCTTGCTGTAGAAAGTGCTTGAGAGACTGGGACTGCTTGCTTCTCTCCTGTTCACTACAGGGGCTACGGGCACAGGGTTTTAAGACCTCTGGGCTTTTAAGAAAATAGATGAGGCCCAATTGGTACAGGATGTCATCCCTCCAGCAACACTGACGCCCTTGCCTCCTGGCGACACCACCTTTTCACACAGACATCCATGCGCCAAGTGGCACGGACTGGAGTAACCAGGAAGGTGTGAAAAATTGTGGATTTCCAGGACATGGAGACTCTCCAAGCATGATCCAGAATCTTCCCAGATGCCCCCTGTCACCTGGAGAAAAACACCAGCCTCCACAATGCCGGCTGGAGAACACAAATTTAAGATGAATGGAAATCAGGGTCAGAAGACCACGTTCAAATCAAAGTTCTGTCTCTGGCTAGGTAGGTCTTTGTGAGCAAAGGATTGTGTGAGCCTCAGTTTTCTCGTCTGTAAATTGGGGCGAATGGTATCTACCCAGTATGGTGATGAGTGACCACTCAATCTCATAATGCAAGGAAATGACTCAGCACCACATATTAAGGACTGAGATGTCATCGTCTTCATTTCTGATGAGATGTGTAAGGGATAGAAGCTGTCGGCAAATTTCTAGACCTGTGTTGCCTTCCTGAGAGGGAAGTTGTTTACCCAAAAGAACACGCTGCTTTGGGCAAAGAGAGCACCCTTCAGAGTCCAACAGACCTGGGTTCGGATCCCAGCCCTACCGCTCACCAGGCTTGTGCCCCTAACTCCAAGCCTCGGTTTCTTCCCTTGTAAAATGGGGCCTGACCCCCTGAAGTCACCCTGACCCCTTCCACAGATCTCCAATCCAAGCCACTTGCCAATACAGCCGATGGCATTCAGGGCTCACAGACCCACTGCTCAGCCTCCAAAGTGCCCGGAATTCCCCCGCATAGGAAGGTCAGCCTACGGTCACTTTATTGACCACTCTCGCTCACTGGACAAGCATTTGCTAAGTGCATTCTGTGTGTCAAGTTCGGAACCAGAGTCTGGGAACACAACAGAGAGCTGGGAACCAAGATGGCCCCAGGGGTGCCTGGGTGGCTCAGTCAGTTAAGCATCTGCCTTCAGTTCATGATCCTGGAGTCCTGGGATCAAGTCCCACATCGGGCTCCCTGCTCAGCCAGAAGCCTGCTTCTCCCTCTCCCTCTGTCCCTCCCCTACTCATGCTCACTCTCTCTCTAATAAATAAATAAAATCTTAAAAAAAAAAAAAAGAACCAAGCAGCCCGGGCTCTCACAGGAAAAACTACAAGAGTGACAGAAATCATCACACAAAGACTGATTTGTGGTTCCTCAAAAAGTGAAACACAGAACTGCCACGTAACGTAGTAATGTCACCACTAGGTATGAACAGCAAAACTTGAAAGCAAATGTTCACAGTAACACATTCCCATTCGCCAAAGGACGGAACTACCCAAAGGTCCGTCGGTGGACGAATGGATCCACGAGATGTGGTCCAGCCGCGCAACGGAAAAGGATTCAGCCGTAAAAAGGGATGAAACATTGCCCCACCACAACATGGTCGGAGCCTGAAACATGCTAAGCAAAAGAAGCCACACACAAAAGGAAAATGTTGTACAATCCCACGACGTGAAATGTCCAGAAGGGGCAGATCTACAGAGACAGAAGGAGGACTGGTAGCTTCCCAGAGGCCAGGGATGAGGAAATGAGGAATGGCTGCTTAATGGGTGTGGGCTTTTATTTGGGGTGATAAGAATATTCTGGAACTAGATAGAGGTAAAGCGGCACGATATTGCGAGTGTCCTAAATACTCCTGAATCGTTCACTTTAAACGGTTAATTTTATGTTCTGTGAATTCCACCCCAGCCACGATTCACGAAAAGCCTGAACTATGTATAATGGAGAAAGTGCTTCGGAAGCACAAGGTGCGGTGGGCAGCGTGAGGCAGGATGCTGTTGCTCCTGGCGGCTTTCTTCCCAGGAGCCAGAAAGTGGACCCAAGTTTCCTTCCATGGATGACGGGTTGAATAACACGCAGTGTCCAGGCAGTGCACCCTGACCCAGCCCTAAGAAAGAACAAAGCACTAACCAGGCCTCCACACGGAGGAACCTGGAAAACATACGGTAAGCGTCATAAGACAGTCACCAAAAAGGCAGATGAATTAGCCAGAATAGACAAATGCATCGACACAGAAAGCAGAATAGCTTAGCCAGTGGTTGGGAGAGAGAGAATGGGAAGTTATTGCCTCATGGGTACAGGGTGTCTATTTGGGGTGAAAATAAAGTTTTGGGAAAAACAAGGGGGATGGGTGCACACACCGGGAATGTCACGCTGTACACTTGAAATGTAGCTGAGATGGCCATTTGACATAATGCGCATTTTGCCACAATAAACACACATTGAAAAAAAAAACAGAGGTGATGAGCCCGTCGTTGGCCTCATTTGTCCTAAAAGCAAAATTCAGAGGGTTGGTTGGTGTCAGGAGTCAAGCAGATCAGTGTTTACTGCTCGACAAAGCCCACCTCCATGCTGTGTGACCTTGGACAAAGCACTTGATGTCTCTGAGCCTGTTTTCTAACCTATAATAGCACCCGGGGCTGAGGGTGGTTTTCGACATGGATACAAGCCATGATGCCTGGCTCTTGGCGGAGTAAGTAGTGATGATTTTTAAGAGCCTGGGGAGCCTTGAAGAGGCACCAAACTTCTCCACCTCCCACAGCTGGCTCCACCTGGAGACGTAGGAGAAGTATCCGGAGGCCATCTTCCACGAGCGGGTACACAAGGGCACCGCCCCTCAGGCATCGCATGCCCCCAGGCCCCACCTGTGACTACACAGCTCAGGGGGCTGACAGATCACCTCAGACAGAGGCAGGAATACCGACGGAAACGGAAGGTCCAGGGGCCTGCTGGGCCCCACGCCAGAGGGTCACAGGAACTAGGAACCAAGATGGCTGCTCTAGTGTTGTTACGGGGCCCTCCCCTGTGCCGGCCCTGGGGGGACAGGGAGCTGTGAGTGTGAGTTCCTGTCGGTCTCCTCACCTGCTCTTCCTGATTCCCCAAGCATAATCCCGCCAAGAGTCACAGAGGCCTGGGGGTGTGTCCCCTGCTGAGCTGGGGAGGCCGAGCCCCATTGGCCACTCATGGGAGAAAAGCAGATCCAACCGGGTACAGAAGGGGTAAGGAGAGCCCAGGGGGAGTCCGGGGAGCAGGAGGTGCCTCTAGCTGAGAAAAGGCCACCAGGCACCTGTGTGGGGCTCCTGAGGGGCCCTGGGGCGGGAGAATTGTACCCGATCTGAGTTTCCCGCATGGAAACTGCCCCGGAGGAAAGGGTAACAGAAGGTAATAGAAGGGGTGTCAGACACGCTTGCAGAAGGGGTGATGAGCAGACCCGCTTGCCAGCCAGGTCACCTCGGGCGGGTACACTGACGCTGGAGCAAATCAGGACAACTCCGGGGCTCAAGACGGCGCACATTCATTACCTTTTCCAGCTTCCGGAGGACCCTGCCCTCCCTGGCTCACCACCCACCCCCTGCCCTTTCTTTACTTTCTAAACCAATGGCATCCCCCTTGCAATCCTGCTCCTTGACCCTGTCCCTCCTGTCTTCCGCTCCCTCTCCCAGGGACCCTTGGGATGACACGGGGCCCTCCAGATGACCCAGGATAATCTCTCCATCCCAAGATCCTGAACTGAATCCCACCCACAAGGGCCTTTTGCCCTGTAAGTTACCAGAGCTACAGGTTCCGGGGATTAGGAGGATGTGGACATCCCTGGGGGCCATTATCCTGCTCCCACAACAAGCACCTTCTCCGCACTGAGGCTCTGTTTTCTCACCTGTCAAATGGGGATGA